>NC_071506.1:69686927-69971927 GCF_027887155.1 Malaclemys terrapin pileata | reverse complement strand
ACTTCAAAGACCACAGTCCTTACAATTTACATGTATGTTGGATAAGATATTCTTATATTTGTATATGCCAAATCTTTCTGTCCATAAAGAAGCAGAGAAATAATTGGAAAAGGAATTTATAGTGAAGTAAGCTATAAGTTGATTTCCAAATGACCTGTAGCCCCTTCAACATCTTTGCCAAAATACCAAGAGACTAACAGGCTGGCCAAGAGAACAATTTAGAAAATGATAAAAAATCTCTTAATTGAAGCTCAACATGACAGTAAAGAATCTGGAATCTAGGATTGGCTCCCAGCACAGATATCACTGGTCTACAATTTTTGAGAAGTCATCTGCTTCCGAGATAAAATGTGCTATTTATTATGTATTTTGATGTGCTGAATTCAAATATGACAATTAAAACAACTGATTGGCTACTGTTTCTAAGATATTTAAGTTTTTACATTTTATGTCTATGTATATTGTGTAGATAGTAGAGTTTTAATCATAAATTGTAAACTTAGGTCTTTTCATGTGTTTATGGTTGCTTTACATGATAATATTTCACCTGTCCTGTTTATGTAACACTTTAAAAATCAGGAAAAGGGTTATAGAAATAAAATTTATTATGAAACAAAAGGCAAAAACTATTATGTACATAGTTTAGTCCTATTCAGTGTCTACTCGGCGTTTCTTGGCTTGTCTCTTGTATTCATTAAATGGAGCATCTCTTGTCACTGTCCAGCAATAGTCTGCAAGCATTGATGGGCCCCATTTGCCCTGATAGCGTTTCTCCATTGTTGCAATGTCCTGGTGAAATCACTCGCCGTGCTCGTCGCTCACTGCTCCGCAGTTCAGTGGAAAAAAATCTAGATGAGAGTGCAAAAAATGTATCTTTAGTGACATGTTGCAACCAAGGCTTTTGTATGCCTTGAGGAGGTTTTCCACCAACAACCTGTAGTTGTCTGCCTTGTTGTTTCTGAGAAAATTTATTGCCACTAACTGGAAGGCTTTCCATGCCGTCTTTTCCTTCCCACGCAGTGCATGGTCAAATGCATCATCTCGAAGAAGTTCACAAATCTGAGGACCAACAAAGACACCTTCCTTTAGCTTAGCTTCACTTAACCTTGGAAATTTTCCACAGAGGTACTTGAAAGCTGCTTGTGTTTTGTCAATGGCCTTGACAAAGTTCTTCATCAGACCCAGCTTGATGTGTAAGGGTGGTAACAAAATCTTCCTTGTTTCAACAAGTGGTGGATGCTGAACACTTTTCCTTCCAGGCTCCAATAACTGTCGGAGTGCCAATCTTTCTTGATATAGTGGAAATCTCTTGCACGACTATCCCATTCACAGAGAAAACAGCAGTACTTTATGTATCCAGTCTGCAGACCAAGCAAGAGAGCAACAACCCTCAAATCACCACAAAGCTGCCAGTGATGTTGGTCATAGTTTATGCACCTCAAAAGTTGTTTCATGTTGTCATAGGTTTCCTTCATATGGACTGCATGACCAACTGGAATTGATGGCAAAACATTGCCATTATGCAGGAAAACAGCTTTAAGACTCATCTTCGATGAATCAATGAACAGTCTCCACTCATCTGGATCATGAACAATGTTGAGGGCTGCCATCACACCATCGATGTTGTTGCAGGCTACAAGATCACCTTCCATGAAGAAGAATGGGACAAGATCCTTTTGACGGTCACGGAACATGGAAACCCTAACATCACCTGCCAGGAGATTCCACTGCTGTAGTCTGGAGCCCAACAGCTCTGCCTTACTCTTGGGTAGTTCCAAATCCCTGACAAGGTCATTCAGTTCACCTTGTGTTATGAGGTGTGGTTCAGAGGAGGAGGAGGATGGGAGAAAATGTGGGTCCTGTGACATTGATGGTTCAGGACCAGAAGTTTCATCCTCTTCCTCTTTCTTGTCTGACTCAAGTGAGAATGATTCTGGTGCATCAGGAACCAGCAGTCCTTCTCCCTGGGGTACTGGGCGTATAGCTGATGGAATGTTTGGATAATGCACAGTCCACTTTTTCTTCTTCTTTGACACACCTTTCCCAACTGGAGGCACCATGCAGAAGTAACAATTGCTGGTATGATCTGTTGGCTCTCTCCAAATCATTGGCACTGCAAAAGGCATAGATTTCCTTTTCCTGTTCAACCACTGGCGAAGATTTGTTGCACAAGTGTTGCAGCATATGTGTGGGGCCCACCTCTTGTCCTGATCTCCAATTTTGCAGCCAAAATAAAGGTGATAGGCTTTCTTAACCATAGTGGTTATACTGCGCTTTTGTGATGCAAAAGTCACTTCACCACAAACATAGCAGAAGTTATCTGCACTGTTCACACAAGTACGAGACATCTCTGCTCACTTTGGATAAACAGAAATGTGTCCCTTTGCAAAATCAAACATTGACAAATAAGAGAGCACAACACTGTATGATTTCTAGAGCTGATATAGGGCAATTTGTTCAGCAGAGTGATGTAAGCTTCGTTATGATTGCATCATCCATGACTTCTAGAAATAACATGACGCAATTCATATCATGTATGACGCAATACCAGCTTCAGATTGCATCATTCATTGTTTTTCCTAAAAAGCAAGTACTGTTCAAACCCGGTCACAGATTTATTCATAGATCCAGTCAAAGATGTATTTTAGTCATTTCTGGTTTAAATTGAGATCCCTTTCCTTTATAACTCACTTATCCTCCGCCATTCCCAAGTCAAGGGTCGTATATACTGACCCAATAGCATATCTTGAAAACTAGAGCCGATCAACAATTTTAAGCATAATTTTCATTCTCAGTGACCCAGAATTAGTAAAGTTTGATTACATTTATTTCAGAAGCATTTTGGCTGTAGAGCAGTGTATTAATAGACACATAAACAAAGACTTTACTTCCCAAAAGATCTCAGTTACACAACCCCAAGTAAATATCAGACTTTTAAATACAATTAGAAAAAAGATAAACAAAGCAGACAATTAGTTGTGACTAACATACAAAACCACTGATAGGCAAATTGGTAACCAGTCCACCTGAGAACAACCGAAAGGCAGCAAACGTAGCTATCCCCACAATAGAATCACAATTGTACATTCTGGAAAGAGAGAGTTACAGGGCACTGCTTGAGACAGACCACTTATCTAGTGATACAGGGGAAAAAGATGAAAACTTGATTCTTCAAAGAACAGCTCAGGGAATGAGACATTCTGTATTGGTGCCAGCAAATTCATTGCACACAGTGGCATCGTCAAGACACCAAGTGCAGAATCATTACAGACAATAGTGCAGCCAAAGTTGCCAAATCCACATAGCACCTGGTTGAAGCCACAACATAATCACCCTGGAGTGTGTTATGTTAGCAGCCAAACCTATACAAGGCAGAAAAGCTCTAAATGATTAATTCAGTGACTGTTAAAAAATATTGCAGAATGCAGTAAACTCTTATACTGTTGAGTGTTATTTCAAAAGTGGTGCCTTCGAGGAATAAAAACAAGGGATGTAAGGATAGGTGACACTCCTAATAAAAGAGTGATTATGCAAATGAGATGATGTGCTGTTTGAACGGGGTGGCAATGCTAATGCCTGCAATAAGCATGCCGACTATGAACTAAATGTTTCCAGGAGCCTGAGCAGATTCAGACTGATCTGAACACTCAAAGTCAATGAAGGGGCTATGTTCTCTCTACACTTAGAGTAGGATTTTTAAAACGGCTTATGGAAGTTGGGTATCCAACTCTTACTGACTTTCAATGGGAAAGTCTATGGGTGCCTAACTGTCTAAGGTGTGTGAAAATCCCACCTTTAGTAGATTTCCATTGTTAAGACCTTATATCACTCAAAATTATATTAGCCATTATTTTGAATTAGTAGAATTTATGCAAGTTAGATTAAACTAAAACTAGGAACCTACAGTGGTTTTCTTTACATAGCCTCATTTCCTATTGCACCAAGTGTTAGTAATGTACTGAAAACTAAATCATTATTTAATAAATACAGAAAATTAGGTTAAAATCTAAAGTATGGATTAAACCTTTAAGCAAAAAAGAAGTTCAGCATTAAGGCTAAATATTGAGACGAACACACTTGCCTTAGTTCTTGCCATTGTTAATTTAACAAAAAAATGTTTGTACCACAGTCAATGTATTGTTAAGTGCAAAAGTAATGAAACACTAATTCTCAACATAAGAATATAAGAACAGCCATACTGGGTCAGACCAAAGGTCCATCTAGCCCAGTATCCTGTCTTCCAACAGTGGCCAATGCCAGGTGCCCCAGAGGAAATGAACAGAACAGGTAATCCTCACATAATCCATCCCCTGTCACCCATTACCGGCAAACAGAGGATAGGGACACCATCCCTGCCCATCCTGGATAATAGCCATTGATGGACCTAGCCTCCATGAACTTACCTAGCTCTTTTTTGAACCCTGTTATTGATATGCTAAGTTACTATCCCTGAAAAAAGTCATTGATTTTAGTTTGCAGACCAACCACCTGATCAGCTGGAAAAATTTCCTTTGAGACATTACAGAATGTGAGGCAATGCCATAATTCAGGAGTTTTCAAGTTATTATACACATTCTTGACTCAAAAGACTATAATGACTCCGATTAGGTCAAGTCCTACTTAAAGAACTTTTAATTTATAAATCACTGATTTGATTGAAAGTAACAGTTCTTAGGTCTGTTATGTTAATACAGCTGCCATAGACACATACTCAATTCATATCTTTAAGATCCTGATGCAATAAGGATGAAATCCTAGTCCCCATTGATGTCACCAGGAATTTTGCCATTGACTCCAATGGGGCCAGGATATCACAAGAGTTTAAGGGAGATAGAATGTAAAGGAATGTTGTGGATTTATATGAAATTTTGATCAAGAAAAATGGTACATATGAACTATTTGTTTTTACTTTTGTTTCTATGAATTTGAGCTTTTATATGTAACTTTGGTTCAAAGCTTAGTTCAGGGATACTTTTAAAAAATACTATGAAAGATGAGAGATGAGTAACATTCTTTTCCCCCTCAATCTGCCTTTGATTTTCCTTTAGAGATCTGATTGCTGATGCACAATCTGGAGAGAGTGTTGTGTTAAAACTTAAGTAAACAGTTACATTAAGTATTTAAATGCCAGCAATACCAGAGTTCCCAGTATGGATGCACCATAATGCCATGCTAGAGATCCTCAGCTATGACAGAGGAATAGAGAAAGCACCACAGAAGGCAGGGTGGCAGAGATGGCTTTAAGTGCTCTTTGAGCTTCCCTGATCCTGGGTCAGCTGAGTGTCAAGCCAACCTTCTGGTGTAAGCTAGAGCGACCTTCAAACTGCTCTAAATTACCTCTCCAACCAACAGCTCTAAATGATGAACATGACCACCAGGAAGCATCAAGCTAAAGGGAAGCCCTGCCCATATTCCATGTTTCTCAAGTCATTCACCCCCTTTGTGGCAGCTGAAAGATGAGTTGGCATACGAACTACTAACACCAACTAAGACACTAGATCAGAGGTGGGCAAACTATGACCGCGGGCCACATCCGGCCCGCGGGACCCTCCTGCCCAGCCCCTGAGCTCCTGCCCTGGGAGGCTCGCCCTCCACCCCTCCACCACTGTTCCCCCTCCCCCACAGCCTCAGCATGCCACGGCACCGGCGCAATGCTCTGGACAACCAGGCAGTGCAGCTGCAGAGCCCAGCCTGACCCGGTGCTCTGTGCTGCATGGTGGCGTGACTGGCTGCAGCCGGGCAACACAGCTGTAGCGCCACCAGCCACCGGTGCTCCAGGCAGTGCGGTGAGGGGACAGGGACCAGGTGGGGTTGGATAGAGGGCAGGGGCGTTCAGGGTGGTGGTCAGAGGCAGGGGTGTGGATAGGGGTCAGGGCAATCAGAGGGCGGGGGGGTTGAATGGGTGCAGGGATCCTGGGGGGCAATCAGAAAGGAGAGGGGTGGTTGGATGGGGCAGAGGGGGACAGTCAGGGGCAGGGATTCTGGGGGCGGGCAGGGAGAAGGGGTGGTTGGATGGGGCAGGGGTCCCGGGGGGACAGACAGTCAGGAATGAGAGGAGGGGTTGCATGGGGCGGCGGGGGGCAGTCAGGGGTGGGGGTTATGGGGGCGGTCAGATATGCACAGAGAACTCATATTGACATCAGATAGTGTTAGCTGCATGTAACTGAAGGGCAGAATGGAGACCGAAATAAGTATTTACACAATATAACTTAATGATTCTGTTAAGGTCTACACATTATGACGTATGACATATATTTAAAAAGTTTTAATAATCATATTTCTTAACATGTTTCACCCCTAAAATGTGTGGATTTAAAATGTGGAAATACTTCTACGTTGCTTATCAAAGAGATAGGTATGCTATATCCAAAGGAGAATGGTGTAATATCAAAAAAAGATGCATTGAGTTTTCAAAGAAAAATAATTAGATATTATTGCTAATAACATAGGGATGGTTTCAACAGAAGTTGGTGACATTAAGTCAGATTCGAAAGCATTGCTACTGATGTACACAGAATTAAGGGGATAAGGAAGGTTTTATAGATCAGAGAGATCTACAAGAATGTCAGATCTCTGAACATACAGAATTTTAAATTCTTATATCCTGAATGAGATAACAACTAACTAAAAAAGGAAGGGGATATGCTTCCATGGACTATGGAGTCTTTTTTTTTCTTACACAGTTTGTTGAACAGTCTATATGGCCAGAGGCTATTCTGGCCCTAATCCTAGGAAATGAGCCAAGCATGATAAATAAGGCTGAAGCAGGGGAGTGGCTATGATTTAGCGATCAGCATAGTATTACTAGATAGACTCTAGATTGCAGCCTGGTGTTGGAGCTCTCAGCAGCTAAATAAATGCAGTTTTCTTCTGGCATTTCTAAAAATCAGTCTTCTGATTTATCACTCACCTAATCCCTTTTCTGCCCATGTGGTGGAGATTCCAACAAACTGATTGAAAGTGTTTTTGGTGAACTGGGTCCATGCTTCCTTTGGGTGTAAAGCAAACACATCCATGGTCCATGGCAGAAGTGCAGTGGAAGTTGTATGCCTAGTAACTTGAGCTTGCATTAATGCCCTTCGTGACAGCATACGGGAAAATGGGGGGCCATTTCCACTCATATGTAGCCTTGCATGGATCTCTCCCAACCCACTAATTAACATATGGCAATAAAGCCAGAGCACACATTGAGACTGCAGATAAGGGAAGATTTTCAGTGAGATGCTGGAACAGAACCAGAGGAAGGGGCAGAGTCCAGTGAGGACAGCACAGATGACAGGCACAGAGGAGCATCTCCACTGTCTGCAAGTGCAAACTGTTGCCAATTCCTCAGAAGTTTGAAAGCAGCTGGGGCGATGGTCAATAGGCTGACAACAAGAAAAAGGGCAACAACCTGCGTAAACAATGTCAGGACAAACTAGCATAATACCTGGCAGCCATGCCTGGAACATCACGCCAGCTGAAGGTACCACTGTGATCACCCCCAATGAGGTGGCACACCTATAAGGCACCATCACAGTGACTGGACAACTGGAAACCTTATCAGTGCAGAACCAGGGAACAAGTGCGTACCAACAGCCCCTCATGATGCATGAGAGCAACATAAACTCCTGAGATGTGTGATGAAAGGCCCTCTGCCTGTTCTCCTGGAAAGTCCATAACAGTCTTTCTAACATGTTGCAACATTTGCCATCAAGATCACAACCTCATCTGTCCACAATCTGCAGCCTCTGTCCTGTATATTGTTTTAACACTAAGGCAAAGGAGCCATTTCTGTCACTAAGTTGCTGAGAAGCCTACGGAGGATGGCTGTCTGTTCTTTGTCCTCAATACTGCTTCTCCGTCATGATCACACAGCTCTACCTGCCCCCCCGGCTACCACTGCATTTTCCAGATATGGCTCAACATCTGTTCTTGTAACCCAGGTTTCTGAAGAAGAGCAGTAAACCACTACGCAGGTAATGGCACTGTCCAGTCTATGAGTATCCAACCATAACTGCACTGCCTCATTCACCGTCATCGTCTAAGTTAACAGAGGTTCCAGGAATACCTGTCCCAATATGTCTGAATATCTGACTCTCTCTTACAATCACTTTCTGCTCTGTGTTTGGAGTATTTTTTTTTTAAATCATGTTGGAGGGGGTTTCCTGGGTGCATAGTATGTGAGCTACTAGTGAACAGCTGGTGCCCCAGTGACTTAACATGCACCTCCTGGCATAGTCCTGCCTCTAACATGACCAATTTGTGAGCATCTGGCTGAGTACCTGGAAGCTTTGAGAACCATTAAAAACACTGACTGACTGAGCACCAATCAGTCCCCACTCTCTTGGAGTGTTCAGCAGCCAGAGAGCTCCAGACACTTGGGGATGACTCAAGTCATGTTCTGAAACACTTTGTGCATCCAAATATGCACGGTGCGCCCTTTTGAGTACATAATAGAGCACTGGCACCTATGGATCCTTTAAAAAATGTCATACAAGCTGATCTTGTTTCAGCTTAAATCATTGGCTAAAAACTCCCCCTGACATCACTGAAAAACAGGATTGGGCCCATATGGAATCCCCATGAAATCAACTGGAGCATGTTCAACACTAGACACAACAAAAATCATAGTAACTTAGCTAAATTATAAGGCACATTTGTTTTTCAAGGAGATTTAACTATATGGAAAGTTTGAAGGTTTAAGGGGAGACTTGGAAACATTTGACAAAAAAAAAAGGCAGAATTTCAGATCAGGGTAATTTCTTTTAATAACTGGTAACTTTGAAACAAGTTGACAAATTTTCTTCAATCGTTGCAAAACATTCTCCTTTGCCTTCAGAGAAAATCTGATAATTGTTAGGCCAAGCCAATTTTCCAAGCAGAAGTTAGAGAAGTCTTTCAATAAGGCTTTATAATGGAAGTTGATTGCAACCTTAACTAAAAGGGCAAGTGCCTTTCCATAATAAAGAACTGTGCATTTCCAAGTACAAGGGGAGAAAAGTGTGCCTTCTTTTCATTTAACTTCTTTAAGTTACAGCTGTGTCTCTGGGGCATTTTATTAGTTCTCTTCGAGTTGACTGATATTTCAATTCATGTGGTTTTAAATTTGATATATGTGCATCTAGATTTTGCAATAGATACGTTTTAGAATTTGAAAAAAAAAATCTGAAGCGTTGCCCTTTTTTGGCATGTTAATCCTGGATGCAGGTTATTTGTTTTTCTTTCTTTTTGTAGAAATCACTTGAAAAGACCATGCAGACAACAGCAGCAATTTAAACACATTTGGATTTAGTTTGCTTGCTTTGTATTGTCCTCTTGCTTAACGGCACAATGATATTTGGCTGTTTTAATTTCAGTCTGGAATGTGTACTGGCTGTTTTTCCCTTTTCCACAGATATAGGTTCAGGAATTTAAATTGCGATTATAACAATCAGTGACCAGGTATAAGATTATTAGGCTTTTTCTATTATATGAAGGAATAAGTGGATTAAAGATTTCTTGTTAAGGTGGATGGCTCCCGCCAGAAACTGCTGCCTGCAAAAATTAAGCTAAGGGATTCCCCCCCCCCCCCAAAAGAGACATTTTAACTATGATTTTGGAATTTTGTAAATAACTTAAATTATCTAACAGATGGATTATGTGTCTAAGACTTGGAGAAAATACAGTACATGTGAGACCTGATGAGGAGGGGTCATTGATGAATCAGAGGATTGCATATCTGTAGACCCAGGTACCTGCCATGACTTTGATTTGGATCCTCAACTCTCTTTTCATCCATGACTCTGTACTGCTTAGTGACATCTGCTAATCAATCATGTTGACATTCGTTTGTCTATGATTAATGAACCAAATTCTCCTAAAATTCTTTGCTACAGTCTACCATTCTAAGGCACCCCTCCAACTTATTAGGAAGCATTTTTGTGTGGCATGCGTACCATGTTGACACGCACAGTCAAGTGAAGAAGATGGTAGTGGACTGGCAGTCAGGTGACCAGGTTCTATTCCTGGCTCTGAACCTCTTCATGACGTTGGGCTCAGCACTTCATTGGCTCTGTTCTTTTTCCCCCTCCCACACTTTGTCTGATTGTCTGTTTAGACTGTAAGTTCTTCAGGGCAAGGACTATTACTGTATGTTTGTACAGGGCCTAGAACAATAGAACCCCAATTTCAGTTACAGTCTCTATGTGCTACTGAAATAGTAAATAGTAAATAATAATGTTATTCTATTAATACATATAGAATAACAAACAGATGGTCTCAAAATCCTGGAATATTTTATTCCATTTCTGTAGTATTAAATTCTAAAGTGACCAAGGAGGGAATTTATCTAGTGATTCACTGCACAGAAGCCATCAATATTAACTGAAATGATGGCATCCTTTATCTAAGGAATCATTTATCTCTTTCTGAAGTTTATAAGGAGTGAAATAGGAGACCATAAATTATATCCCAATACCCATTCAAGATTAGGTTGCACTTACGTTTATTACCCATATATATCATTAGAATATACCTGCAAATATTGTCTTTCATCTTTAAAAAGGGCTTTCATCTTGAACTGGACCTTTGTAAACCTTACTGGAACTAGGAACCAGACTGAAAAACAACATCTGGTATTGAACACTTGAAAATGCTGCTCTTTTATCACTAGTGGAGAAACCTGGAACATAGCAGTGCTGTATGCTTCCCACCAGCTCACTTGCAAAAAGAATTCCCCATTCCAGGGTGATGTATCTTAGAATTTTGAATTGAATTTTCCTTTGAAACATATTTGATCACTTCCCTTCTATTTCACTGAGAATTACTGGAGGTGAATACAGAAGAGCAGAGAATACACATTGCAATCACTTTCTTGCAGTGGCACTAAACAAACATCTTAAATATAGAAAAATTAGTTGAAAGAGTCATACCTGGCTACTGTAATGATTAGATTACTAGAGAGCATAATATTTGTAATATACAAACATGAATCAGACAATTGGTCCATCAAGTCTAGTATCCTTTTTCGAGCAGTGGCTAATATCTCAGATGTGTCAGTGGAAGGCAAACAATAAGCTCTTAGGAGTAGCAGCTATTTTTTGGTTCTGTTTGTGTGCAGCACCTATACAATGGGATCCTGGACCATATTAAGGATTCTAGTTTCCACAGTAATACTAATAAATAATAACAAAAAAGATACAAACTGTAAAACATCTAGTTGACCGATCAGTAGGGTGCTAGTGTACACGAGGGTGGTGACAGTGGTATTATTTCCTGATACTTGTAGTAATGAGTTTAATATCATTTGGGGAATCTATCTATACAACATATGAATGCTGGTTCATATTATGAGATTGTTACTATAAAAATTGCTATAATATTAAATACCTCTGTGTAAATATGGAACCCATATGCTGACAGGGTATGGTAGCTGGTACTTACAAGACTAGAGACAATGGAGAGTAGTTAACCTTAACAACTATACTTTTACTATATAATGGGTATGCTAAGGGGGCTGGCTGAAGCCAAGAGTACCATAACAGTGATTTGACATTTACAGCAGTGGAAATCCCCAGCAGCAAAATAAAAGAACCAGGTGCAGTTGGTGAGACATATAAACTCAAGAACTCAGAGAGAGACAGAGAGAGGAAGCTTTGGATAGGAGGAGAGGAGAAGAGTTGGGCATGCTTGTGTACTGGGGGTGGTTAGCTGTGGGACCAAACAAGATCAGAGAAAGCATGCTGACCTAGAGAAGGAGAGAGACTCCACCACTTACAAGTCAAGCCATGAACACCCCCAGAGGACATAGACTCCAGCCTAAAGAATGCTCCAGAGTGGCAGGGAAATGTGTGTAGGGTTTAAGTTAATAAGAATTTAGAATTCTGTGCAAAGTCTGTTTGTGCATGTTTTATATGTTACACCTATCACATGGCCCTGAAGAGGCAAACTGTGAACCCAGAACACCCTCACAACTGTAGTTCCGGGAGAAGGTGCATTTCAGCTACTTGGGAGCCTAACAGGTTAGTATTGGTCCCAGGGACTAGACAGTTGGACAGTGAAGTTTAAACTCTTAGGAAGGATTGCTAGATAGAAGATCGACACTCTGAGCGTGCGCCTAGAGTCCTCAAGTCTGACATTGCCCTGATAAATCAGAAAGGCCTTTTTGTGAGACCTTAAAGTTTCAGAATCTGGGCTATGGTGGGGGTAGGACAGAAGTACATGGCAGAGTCAAGCTCAGACTGAGAACATCCTGCCATCAACCCTCTTCTACTTTAACTGTTGACTTGAGGGCTTCAGCCAAGCACACGCCATGGTGCCGTATAATAGGAGGAAGAGGCAGTCACTCTCAATCAAGGGAACAAAACATTTAGGGCTTTATAGGTCAAAACCAACATCTTAACATTTCTCCCAGAAATCAATTGGTGGCTAGTGGTGATCAAAAAGAACAGCTGCGGTGTGATATGCGTGTGATTGAGCATCTGACAGTTAGCCACTCTTACGTTCCCACGTGGAACATTGCAAGGAGCTCACTGGCTGATCTTATATACTATATAAGAGTAATGCTGAGGCGTAGTGGCACGTGTTAACTAAACGAGCTCAGCATTTATTTTCTTTTATTAATTTTAGACTGATCCTTAAACATTAGTTGATTTTTTTTGTGGTTTAAAAGTATATAAGCATCTGTCAATAAAAGCCCTTTATTTTACATAACAAGAGAACTCTGTTTATAATGTGACACCAGCTGCTCAATCAAAATGGGTTATATTAGAACTAATTTAATTTTACATAAGTTGATCTATTTGCATATTGAGTCTCTCTAGTTAAATGACTAGGTACTACTTTATAGACCGATCCTGCTTCAAGCTTCAGTGTATGGACAATGCTTAATCAGTGTGTATATTAGGAAATAAACATAATCAGCAAGTACATTAATGAAGACTGGAACATTTTGCAACATGCATACACTGTATGGATTAACAAGGCAATTAATTAGAAATCTTAATTATGAATATTATATTTTCTGTACATTTTATTTCATGATGCTGCAGTTGAGTCTGCTCTAAATATAAAAGCCATATATGCTTCCCAAAGTAGAGAGCGAGATCCTTTTACATCAGGCACATCTGTGTCTGGAAGCCTCTGAGGAAAACATGCTTTGTTATCTTCTGCCAGATAATCTGACACGCTTTCTTAAATAAACTAATGCTAAAGACCACAAAAAATGAAATGTTAATAAAAAGGTTGAGAATTAAAATAAAGTGAATAGTAACAAGTGACATTTGTTGCCGAGGATGCTGTGCTTGATCCTTAAAACAATTTTTTTTTACCATGTTTATTTCTGAAATTGGCTATTAGAGGCCTAGGGCCTAATCCAAAGATTAATAAAGGAAAGACTCTCATTGGCTTCAATGGGCTTTACATTACATTTTAGTCTGAACTGATTACAACTCTGATTTGAAAAAGAGTTATTCATAAACAAATCAAAACACAGTTAGTTGTAAAAACGTATCTGCTCCTTCATCACCAACCAACCCAATGTACCTTTTCCTTGACCACCAAACACCAGGGATCTGTATCTATGAATAAAGACAGAGCTAACAAAGGGCCATATCCCACCATTGATCTGCATGAAAACTTCCTAAGGAGCCTCAGCTGTGGAATTATGCCAGGCTACTTTCTATAGTATTAAATGGCGCAACCAAGGAATATGTCATCTCACTGTTGGAAATTATTAAATTCATTGTCCTGTAATAACAAATGACTCCTGCCCAGCCTAAAACTTTACACATAAAAACAAGATGGCTTCAGATCATAGGGGTATATTACTCAACAGACAGGCTGGTATAATGTGTAAGGGTAAAAGGAAAAACCCTCCATGCTCAGGAACTGAGAAGTTGATCACACGGTTGAAAGCTCAGGTAAATGTACTCCTTTCTTCCTCATTCCTTCATCTTGCCTCCCAGGTTAGGGCTGCACCACTTACTGAAGTTACTACAGTCCTGGTTTGTGACTCCAGTGTGGGAAGGGGAGAAGAAGAAAAGTGATCTATGTCTGTTAGCACTTATTTTTAATGGACACAAACCTTTTTTTGCACAGAGTTCGCTCCAAACTCGTGTCCTGCAGAGAGAACTTGGGTAGATTCCTGCTCAAAATATGCTGGGGCATCCTACATCCTATGCCATTCTAGGGACTCTCTCTCTCTCCCTTTTACATTTCCATTCCCAACTGTCCATATCACAATCATTACACTTGGATGCATGTGCATTTTCAGCCCAATAGACCCCTTTTACATAAGCAGTAAGCACAGACATTTATCTCTGGGGATGCAGTACTCATGATCATATTCAGAGGTGCAATGAACTCTTTCATCACTGTAGACATTATTCCCAATTTTGATTCCTAGAAAGGGGGCAGGGTTGATTAAGGTGGTATCCTAAGGACAAAATTGATTTTACGAGACCACAACTAAGGGAGAAATACCTCCTCAATTTTAGTTGTACTGAGTAGTATTGTAATTGGGATGGTTTCCACATTTCCTCTTGTCACACTCTGGGCCAAATTCTGATCTCCTTTAAAACTATGTTTTGTAAACTATGTTAGAGCAGAATCTGATTCCTTGCTCTTTTCAGTTGTCAGAGTTGCAGCCCCTATTACTTGCAATTTTAAATAGGACTTTTAGGTACTGATTTAACACACGTGTACATTATTTTGCACATTAAGGCCGCTTTGATTTTTAACTTTGTAAAATTTCCAAAATGTTTTCAAATGACTGTTGTACAGTGGTCAGCTACTAGCAGACATGCCAGGCAGTCCTCATGTTAGGATGGTCTCTTGGTTACCTCGCTGATGCATAAATGCATCTTTTGGCCAGTGCTTCATTTCTTACCTATTATGTGCACTGATGATTAGCAAAGGCAGATATAAATACAAAAATGCTTAAGTTATGCAACAGATTTGTTCAAATATTCCCAGTATCCTAGCCAGAACCTGACAGAGGCTATTATGGGTATCTAAAAATGCCCTTCCCAATTAGTGTTCTTGTTGGATAACATCACTGTATGTCACAATTGGTGTGGCAAGCCCCAAGCAAGTGTTGATAAAATCTTTATACCACACCATCTTGTGTTATAAACCATTAAACTATTATAGAAATGTTTTACAGAACTTTAAACATTTTATTGGGACTATCATATATTCCCATTTGTAAAAGACAAATTCCTACTATTAGTGACAATAATAGTTACCTCTGTCTATCAATCTAGTGCTTATTTGACTCTAGAAACAGATTATTATTAGTAGAAATGAATATTTATATTATGATAGCACCCAACGGCCACTGTGATGGTCTTCGCTTGGGGTGGTTGGTAGGGGACCATCGTCTAGTGGTTGGGGCTTAGGCCTGTAACATGCAGGGGATGCTTAAGGCTGCCCTCCCTGGGCCACTGCCTATCCCCCTCTGTGACTGTCCCAAGGTCAGTGTCTGGGTTAAAGTGGTGTGAGGGTTGTCTGCTCACCACAAGGCAGCTTCTGGTGGCTGCGTATAGCGAGGTCACTTTCTTTCTTTCTCAGGCACTGTGATGCTCCTCACTCGGGATTGGTTGGTCGGGTAGTGTCACTCATGACCTGTAGAGGGGTTGTTGGTAGGGGTTCCCAGGCCCTCCCCCTCCACCAGGCTCCGACCCAGGGCCCTTTGAGGGCTATCAGTGATCTGACAGCCAAGGCTGCTTCAGACTGCCCTCCCTGGGCCATTTGCTTTCTCCCCTCCCCCGTGATTGTCCCAAAGTCACTGTCCAGGTTAAGGTGGTTTGAAAGGTGCCCACTCACCACCAGCCACCTTCTGAGGCAGTATGTGGCATGGGAGCTCTTTTCTCAGGTGGCAACTGCCTCTTCCTGTCGTATGGCCCACCCTCCTGGGCCAGCTCAGTCCAAATGCTTTCCCCAGCTGGGGTAGTCCAAACAAAAATAAAGGGGATTAACAAAGTCCAGAGTTACTATGATGGGGGAAATATAATGCTTTCCTCTCAGCCTGTCTCTGTGGCAGGTCCTCCCTTCCCTCAGGGCAGTTGTCTTAAGGAGAGTTTTCTGCCTTCCCTCCACTCTCCTCTGCTGGAGGTGAAGGTTGAAGATCTGCTGTCTTCCCTGGGCTGCCACCAAATGAGCTGCTCCCTGGCCTTTTAACTCCTCCTCCAGTTGGTGCCTTTGCTACAGATTTGGCAGGGTGGGGCTGGCTGGGCCCAGAGCAGTTCCTTAACCCCTTGTAGCCCAGTGTGAGGTTTGTATACCATATCACAGCCCCATTCAGGATTGGGGTTTCAATGTCTATATATGTATATGCATGTATAAACACACATATTTACATACATCCTATTTAGAATACATATAATCCTCAACTATCTTACTAGGAGAAAAACTTACCCTTGTAAAATGACAGGACTGTGCCAAATCATAACTGCTATTGTTTAATCTTTAACATGAAGATTTGCAAAACTATCTTTAAACAAGGTGTCTTTTGTTATCCCAGCACTTAACTCCCAGGTGGACAACTGTCCCAGCAACGTCTCTTCAAATCCACTAGCTTAACTTCTTCACCCACTGAACCTGTAACCTTTCACCTAGTCATCATCCTGTAACCTTCTCCTATTTGCATATATGACTATATATTTTGTGCATGCAAAATACAGGATTGCCAGATGCTATTTAAGCACCGACATTTGAAAATGTTGCCCTAAGTGTCATATGCTACCCTTGGTCAATGCATGCAGCTCAAAATGACATCAGAGAGAGTTCTGTACACAGATTGAGGGTAAGATATGGCTGCAATAAAATAAACATTAATCTATGAACAGTGTTGTTCACCACCATAGGGCAATGATAGGTTCTCTGTAAACCTTTTCCATCTGTCAAGTGCATGAGATGTTCTTATGTCTATATTAATATGCTCTCATATTTATAGCAGTAAAATTTTCAAAACTGTGTTAGATTACAAACAAAATATACCACATCTAAAGGAGGTGAAAAAAGGGTAGGAAGCTGCTTTGAGGTAAGAGGCTCAAATGGATGTTAATGAATCTGTCTTTGGTCCACTCATGGAATTTCAACTGGTGGTACTGAGCACAAAGATGGGGGCTATATATTGCTAAAGGCTGCAAGGCTGCATATAGTCCTTAGTAGGGGTGAAGAGGGGGTTCCTGAGGCTGGCACAGTAACATCCACCTGCCTCCAAGTACTGGGGGAGTATGGGCTGGAGTAGCCCATTATACTATTTTACGGGATGCAGGGTGCATTCTTCAGCCTCAGCTTAACTCTGCCAGCTAGTCTAAAGGGTGCAGCAGTGTGAATGTCCAAAGGAACTCTGCTTTGGCACAAAGATCCCAATTGAAGATCAAATAGGTGCATCAAAGCAAATACTGAACAACAGTATTCACTAATTCATTTGCTGATACAATAATAACTGAATAATTTAACTTCATATGATTTGGCCATCACAGAGCTGGTTGAATAATGAAAATAATTACTGATGAGTAACTTACCACCAATTGATAATGGAAACATTTAGTCACCATTAATAAATTGACAGAAAAAATGAAATAAATATTATTAGGTTACTACTAATAAAATCTGACTGAATCTCTCCATGTGATATTGTCTGAGGTTTTAGTAAGCATTACCAAGAATTTGAAAGGTTATTGAGATAATGTCACTTACAATGAGAAAACCTTAAAAGATTAAAAAAACGGTTTCATGTTTGTATCATAAAAGCACTGTATCTTTAACTTAATGACAAGTCAGAGCATGGCACAGTGAATGATCTTGCAACTGAAGCATAAGGCTGGGAATCAGGTGATTTGCTATCGACTTCTGGTCACATTGCTGACTTGCATTGCAGGGCTTCCATCTCCCCATCTGTAAAACTAAGCTAATCACTTGCCTCTTAAGGAAGCTGTGAGCTTTAGAGCCCAACACTCAGAATTGCTGAGTACCCTTAACTATCTTTGAGTTGAGGACACACAGCACCCCGTAGTATCATGTTCATAAAGAGCTTTTGGATATTCAGAAGGAAAGCCCTATATAGGCAACACTGTTACAAAGTATATTATTTCAGCTTCCCAAAGGCCCAGGCCTGTGAGGAGTGTTCTCAACACCCACTGAAGTCAATGATAAAGTTAAAGGATGAATAACTTCAGTACCTGTTGAGGTTGCTCAGCACCTAACATAACCAGGCCATAACCTGGAGTAAAGAAGCATAAAACAAATGTGGTAGCTGGAGCTGTTACACAGTCTTGACCAGAACAGAGATGGACAAACAGGATGCAGGGAAGCCATTCTTTCAGGAATCTCAGCATATCTCCAATGTCTGGTTCCCAAAACTCCTAGTGGCAAATAAATGTTCAGTCTTGGGAAGACATATTGTGTTGTTTTTAGGTTTTATTTATGCAAGCTTCAATGTAGGTCCTTGGAGAGGGAGCTGTGTGAGCAGTATAAGAATTTGCTCTCTGCCTGAGTCTGGGATTAGAGGATTTTTGAGGAAAAGTAGTTCCCTGAAAACTGAGCTGTTGGGCTGAGATTTCTGCATGCTGTTTGACTCTCTCCTTTCCAGCACTAATTTGTATATGTTAACAAAAGAAGTTACTCTTAGAATATACCCAAACTCTGCATGACTGATTTCTCCTCCATCGGTAAGCAGACCTATAAGGGTCCAGACAATTGCTACCACTCAGTAGAGAGGCCATGCTGCTATCTGAAATGGACACTGGTGAAGAAAAAAGAGACATCGGTAGTATGAAATATTAGAAAATGTAGAAAATAATCAGGTTCTGAGAAGTAGTTCAGGCTGGTGCTTATTTTATTTTAGGTGTTCACTATAGCTATGTGGAGGGTGGAAGTTCGGTTTTCTGATGGATTTCAAGATTTCAAAATTTGTTTTAATTCCAAATTTTAGTGAAACTCAAAAAAAATTAAATTTTCTGCAAAGGAAAATCCCCCCCCCAAAAGTTTAGTCGCAGGCAGTTACAGTGA
This sequence comes from Malaclemys terrapin pileata, assembly GCF_027887155.1. Lineage (NCBI taxonomy): Eukaryota > Metazoa > Chordata > Testudines > Emydidae > Malaclemys > Malaclemys terrapin. The sequence continues at coordinate 69,952,949 of NC_071506.1, read as the reverse complement.
TTCATTTTGATTTTTATTATTTTGTATTATATTATACAGTAGTATCATACAGAATAATAAAAATAAAACAAAGTTATTTCAAAATGAAAGAAAAAAACAACAGAAAAAAGTATTCTGAAAATGTTGAAACCCTTAACCCCTTAGAAAAAAAGAAAAAGAAACTCCAGCAAAATTGATCTGATTTTCCAAAGCATTCTTCTTTCAATGGAACAGCATAGTCTCCTACCAACTCTAGCGGGCACCCATTCTTAACTGTAATGCCTTGAACAAATAGTACACACAAAACTGAGACCTCATTATTAATGTAACTTTGTAGTTCCCCCATTCCTTCCTCTTTAGAGTACAGTGTAATAAATTACAATCCTAACTTCAGTTGCACTAATATGCTTTTGATTCAAGCATACTGCTGCTACTGCTATTATTGTGCACAATAAATGTTTACTTTTTAGCGCTTTTGATTCAAACATTAAAACTCTAATGACTAAGATGTTTGCCTTTTAACCTATTTTCAGTTTTACATTCTATTCAGGACAGTATTTAATTCACACAGTGAGTGATAATATATACTAACTTGTCTTATTTACTGTAAATGAACAAATTACTATTCGTAGCTGTGCATTCAGTATAAACCTTAAAAACCTATTGAGTCTATAAGTAGATTCTTATGCACTACTTAAAATATCCACCATGGAGCACCTATATATATTTCTTTATTTCTGAATAAAGATAGGGATGGATCCATTGATTTGCTGCAATAAACCAAAGCCACTTTCTTAACACAACAAAATGCAATGTTCTAAGAGGTGCCAGTGTTTGGAGGCCAGGTGATAGCACATCAAATAATAAGGCCAGGAAAAACAGATCAGTCACATTCAGAAAAAATCTGGGTATTTGTGTGCTGGAGGAAACAGACACTGTAAATAACCTGCACTCAGACAATATGAATGTTAGAGTGTGATAAATCTGAAAGATCCTCATCTCGCTTTCAGTGCATGCAACCGAGTGCTTTCAACAGCCTTAGGTGCGAGGACCTCACAGAATATTGACAACCATGGGCACATGGGTCATTCCATTATTTTTATTTAATTGCAATAGCACCTAAAAGGCCTTTCTCAAAGGGTGCGCCTACCCTATAGCACCTCCTGCTGGCTTAGCTCATTTTTCCCTCTTGGGGCCTCATAAGAACTCCACACAGTCCCAAAAGCCACCCACATAAAATAAAATTACTTCCTCAGCTCTAGGCTAAACATTTCTCCCAACACACCCACACTTGTGGTTCTCCTTGTTCCCCAGCACTTGTGTGTTATGTTATATATTTACATAGTATATGGTTTAAGATAAATAAGCAGGACTGGATTAGACCTTTTAGGCACTGCCCTAAAATGCACCACACTGGCAAGCGCTCCGGAGAGTACACCCTCTGAAGGAAGCATGGTGAGCATGCAGGAATGTGGATGCTGTTCCTACTTCCCACTCCCTCAGACTTGTTTACAGAGGTGAACTCAGTGAGTGACCATGCTCAGCCCCTTATGCAGGGGCATGAGGAGCCCTTGTGCTCTTCTCTCCTTGAAGGCCAGCACAGGGGCAGAGCCCAAAGTAACCTGGGGAGTTCAGATATAACATGACTCAGTGATGCTGCCTCTTGGATGCAGGTTAAATGAGTCATGAGTCATTATTGACAACATTTACTTCTAAAAATCTCACAGAACTCCCCTTCAATGCTGACATGAAAGTGAAAGGTATGTCCTAACCATCACCCCTGTAACCACTTTTTTTTTTTTTTTTTTTGCATTTGTATGCTAATCACAGGAGAAGCAAAAATAGACTTAGATTGGAAATCAAAGATTGGTTGCATACAGGTAATAGAGTGCTTGGCCATTTTATTTAAAGATAGAAGGCTCTTGAACCAGGTTTTATTATTGAACTGAGACTATCTATCCTTTTTGACACTTTTTAAATTAAGTTCTTCCTCTAATTTATGTTTTTGTCAGCTTTCTCTCCTTACCTGGTTTTAAACGGATTTCTCTCCCCCTCCCCCCACCCCAAGTAATAAACTACTCTAGAGAGGGGAGAAATTTTTTCTAATGACTCTAGGAATTCAGATTAACAAAATGGTCATTTGTATACAGCTACAGAATTATGAAGCCTTAGAAGTAGCTGAGAATCTGCTGCATTTTACCTGAGATTTGTTGGTTCTACACATTGCCTCCAAAATTCATATTAGCTCTCCCTGCATTCTCCATTGGAGACATGTTTAAGCAGATCCACATCTCTTCAGTGTAAAATTAGGAGGTCAAAGTTAAACCAAAGTAATAATGTAGAGGTCAAAAACATCAATGTACTTTTCTTTCTTTTTTAATGCTGTGAAGGATAAACCCAACAAACCCTTGTACCAAAGCAGCAAACAAAAGCCTGTGTGAGCCTGGATTTGCACCACCAGTCATGTCTGACTTTTTACTGGCCACTCAATCTGCCTCCTTACTATTGCTAATCCGACCTGCCTCCCAGCATGGTCTGCATCCCGTCTGACTTCAGCATAGTTGTAGGAAGCTGGTTCAGACAAACCGAGCAGGGTAGCAGCTGCAGCATGATGAGTGGTGGCAGCCAGATAATCTACTGTGATGTCTTGTTGGAGAAAATTTGGGACAATGTAATTTCCCCAGTTTGACATGAACCCTTGTCAGGATAACATGCGCCTGTGCATAATATACACGTACTGTGCCTGCTGTAAACAACATTTATTTTTATATTACAAGAATTCAAAATGTACATATGCTTAGTCATAAAGTGGCCTAAAATTTTAAATAGCTCACAAATTTAAGGCAGCAATGCACATATAAAAGAGTGACTGTCTCTTAAAGAAAAATATTACAGCAGATCATTGTTATTTCTTCCCTGTTTCCACCCTTTCCCTTGACTGATTTTAGTACCTCCAATGAGATCTTAGCAAATCTTTTTCACCAATGTCATGCTGTGGGAATTTTCTAGGGATTCCTTAAACGTAAATATAAACAAGATGATAATGAAGGGGCACTGCTGTGAAAAGTCACACTGCTTCCCGACTGCTAGTGTGGCCCTTACTCACGGAAATTGCACAAATATACACCATACACACACACACATAAACTCAACAACCACACTCACCCAAATCTCTTTCATTTGGCATAAAGTGCAGTAGGTCTCCATAAGCCTTGCATGGCTTCTGATTTAGCATAAAATACAGAACTACAGGCTTTAACATCTCTGAGTTCTCCATCGATTTCTCACAACAAGCTGCACAGATACAGTGCTAGTACTGGTTCTACATGGATCTCTGAATTCACCATAGTTACTTCTGTGTCCGAGTCCACATTAGAATGAGGCCAAAAATTTTAAATTTTGGTACTTAAAGTAAAGCAGATAAATCTATATTTAGGCACCTACAACTCCCACTAAAATCAATGCAGTCTTCAGACACAAACCATGTACTTAGGACCCTAATTTTAGGTACTCAGATTTGGAGATGGCCTTCTTCCTTATGAAAGTTGTGAGATCCACAACTTTACATAATTACATCCTCTATCTATCGTCAGAGCAGGTATCAGATGGGCTGCAGCAGCTCCCCAACCCTGCCAATGTGCCTCGATTTTATATTGTTAGTGCATTATGCATACCCTTTCTATCTATGACTTGTCTGTTCGTAGCATCCTCCATCCATGAGGAGCTGGAGTGAGACCACCACCCATTTCACATGAGGTGAAATGTCCTTAGGTCACTGAACAAACTTAATTTTCAATCAATATTGCTTTGGCTGGATTTGAAAGGGTGACCAAAAAATGAAAGGTGTTCTATGTTTGCTATGGTTGTTACAGAAGGAAGAGACAGCTTAAAGAGAAGTAAACCCAATTTACCATATTGAACTGTACCATACAACTGCCAGCAACACAGTTCAGATCCTCTCCTACCTCATCTATCCTTTTAACTAAAATCTGACACTAGATGTTTCTCGAACTTTTCAAATCATCCTGAATCTGCAGTCATATAATTGTGAAACCTAGTGGGTCTGAGGTTACAATATGGGATTGTGATGTATGGGGGTTATCTTTGGGGGGTTGTCACCCAAGAATATCTTTCCTCTTTGTTACGTAAAGAGAGAGCAATATGACTATGAAACATATATGCGCATTACCAGTGTTGCTATGAATTCCCCACAAATGCCTAATTCCAAATGAGATCATGGAGACCGGTGCTAGTGAACGAGTGGAATTGGTACTTCTGGAGCTGAACGGATCTGTCACTGAGAAAGATAATGCTACAGAGTGTCATTGTCTTTTCCATTTCATTCTTGATTCCTTGTCACCATACAGTGTCCCTGCCTCACTGCACACCTCTCTCATGTGCCTTGTTTAACACCTGGGATCATGGCAACTGAAGAAATGCAGCTTGACAGCCTCTGCCCCGCCTCGTCTATCCCAGAAATAACATTCATCCTTTACCTCAAAAAAGTGAGTTGTTTATCTGGCATTTGTTGGAAGATCCCTAGGGGACATCTGACTGCAGGCTGGCAAATGACAGGTATGATGAACTTGCCTCACTTCTGTTTCCAGAACGAACCTTTGCAAGGACTCCTGCAGAGTCCTGAAAGTTTCCAGCTCAAACACATCTCGGTAGCATGTCCTCATTTTACTAAATTAGCTGGTATCCACCCACAGCGATAAGGGAAATGGTCTCTTTACAGTGGACAACATAGGTGACCAGTGCTACTACTCAAGAGCATAAATGAAATGCCCATGCAATAGCATGACAAATGCAATGGCAATGTTCGTTATGTGAAATCCCCAAACTGTATGAACCTCCAGCTCTCACAGGGCTATGACAAACTTCATTATCATTTCCCCTTTCATCTTTCTTCTTAAACCATTATAAACAGCAGCCAGCCGGACCAATAGCCTACTCCCAGATATGTTTCATAGTCATTTCCTTGTAAATATTGCTCGCTCTTCATGTAACAAAGAGGAAAGGTATTTTGGGGTGACAACCTTTCATCCCCCAAAGATAACCCCCATACATCACAATCCCATATTGTAACCTCAGACACACTAGGTTTCACAATTATATGACTGCAGATTCAGGATGATTTGAAAAGTTCGAGGAGCATCTAGTGTCAGATTTTAGTTAAAAGGTAACTGATTCCTTTAAGACAGATGAGCTAGGAGAGGATCTGAACTGTGTTGCTGGCAGTTGTATGGTACAGTTCAATATGTGCAGGCTCAAGGCCTGTACTAGCCCATCCTCCTTAAAAGGTACCATATCAAATAATTGTTAACTATTAACTCCATAATATTAAAAAGACTCCTTATCCCATTCTAAATCCTCTGAGCTATCTGCTTCCTCCATATTTTTGGCCTAAATTCTACCCCATGAAAGAGCTTCACTTACCTCAGCTTCTCAGATCCCACTCTAGCCCTAACACAACTTATAGCAGATGCTGAGCTGCTTAAAGTTATACCATGCTCCCCTTCCCTTCTCCATATATGCAGGATCTAGCTAGGGCACATTTCTGCCAGCAGGGAGTTCTTCTCTGACAATGGAATTCTCTGCTGGACATATGAGGCTAGATGACAACCCCTTTGGGCCACTTCTGTAGTGCAAAAGGGTCCTTATGCAATATGATCCCTTACTTCTATCAACCAAATCATGTGCCATCATTGCTATGACACACCCAGCTCTCACTGAGGTCAACAGAAATCAATACAATCAGTCCTGCCCTCTAAGAGTCAGTTCTGCCCCCAGATATACAGGGTTGTCTTGCCACATACCTTGCAAAATTGGTTACTACTCATGCATTTTCATTTGTAATAGGCAATAGCTAATTTTTAACGTATCCTGCAATATGATCTGTACATGGGGCGAGGATAAAGCTCTTAAAATGGTCAAATACAAATGTGTCCAAGCCCAGGGGCGTGTAACCATGATGCAACACTGTGTACCTTCAAAGAAGTGCCAATAAGGTGTTCCTAGATCTCTCTGATCCTTATAAATAATGTGAATTTGAAAATGGAAATACATTTTGTTCAAATCAGTGCACAACACAGCAAAGTCACTCTAAAGGACATATTCCATCAATACAAGAAGGAGATATGCATATGTCATTGAGCTGTTGAGTTGTATTCCATTCAATACGTTTTTGCAATGCCACAGTTATGCTTCATGTTCATGGAATTGTGATGCTTGGAATATAGAAGAGCCAGGGGCCTCATTTTTCTTTCATATAGCATAATGGGAGTGGTGATGGCAAAGTAATTATGCATCTTGGTTGCTATGTAGCTATCATCAGTATTAGTAACCGAGATACAATATGTAAAGCTACTGAGGTATTTAATGGCATGGATGTTAGTGACAATAAAGTAGCAATAAAGTTGCATCCAGTTTGTTCACACACACAGTTATTATTCAGTGTGTGTCACTGTAGCTTAGCTCAGCATTTTCATTACAATTCCTATTTTCAGGATGTTACAACTTGGTCATAATAATTTGCTTTGGTCTCAAAGTGGACACAAAATCTCAATTTGAATGTGAATGTGTGTGTGTGTGTGTTTGTAAAAATATTTAAAAATCAATTCGCACCATTGTTAAAAACTTTCCATTTGGACCTTTGTACCTGGATATTTTTACTGTAAAATTAAAATGACAGTTTATACCATACTAAGACTAGAGAATGCCTAGTCAGTTGGCAAGGTTATTTAGTTACAAATTGTGAATTTTTGCTTTTAAGGGTCCATGCAGAAATGGAGCCCCCCAGGAGGATCACTAGGAAGGAACTGTGACTCAGACTTTTCACTACAAAGGTGGGGCAGTAAATTGTGATACCCCTTTTCGAGGTGCAGCTTTCTGCTCCCCTCACTTCTGGACAGCTCTGGCAGCTGGGGGGTGAGGGGGGGGAGAGACGCAACTCTGTCCATTCCTCATCCAATTGCTTGTGGCAACAATACATGATACACAGCATTTGCTTCCCCTTCTGTGCCCCATCTACAAACTGGCTAGCTCAAATGTGACCAGGCAGGGATTTGGGGGGGAGGGAGTGAAAGGGGGTGTCACTCCTAGATATCACTCTAAACTTAGTCAAAATCTAACCTCTGGGGGACAGAAGTTTTTTGGCATGATCCTGACAAGGTGACATAAGTGATAAAGTAGGATTTGGGGGGCTTCAGACTTGTTTTGCTTTACTTTATATCACTGTAATTCAAAAACATTTTTTACTGGGATTGAGAATAAAGTTGAGTAACAAGGGTGGATGTAGGGAGGGTTATTTTTATTAAATGCAAGTTATTTCCTTTAGAAATGTGATTTACAATGTAGAGTAGCTCCAACTGTTTAAAACAAAAACAGTTATTGAAAAAGTGCATGTGTACAAAGAACTGAAAGGTTTGCAAAAGCACATCCTGGCTTCTGAGCAATATCACCATTAAACAATTTTGGTCAAATAATTCCTTCAATTAGAGAATAAGGTTTCAATTATACCTAATGGCTTAGTTTTCTGCCACCAGCCTTTTCAATAAGGTGAGTATCATCCAAGGCATTGTCACATCTCAAAGGAGTAATTAGTCATCCTGCTGGTTCAGAAAGGGAAAACATATGTGATTATACATGCGGGTCTTGCTCTTCCACTACTAGGTGGTTTCTTCATTAGAACAACATGAACTAACCTCAGCTAAGCAATCTTTCTATGCCACAGACATAGCATCACCCCCAGCTTATATCTGGGGTAATTTTAATGCAACGTTATAAAATATGGTGGAAAAACATTTAAACTGGAAAGGGCTGCTTTAGATGTAATTGTAGGACTGACTGTTTTGGAAATGGCTCTGTATATATTTAATGAAAACATGGTGAAAGAAGCTGCTGTTCTTGCTGCAGCTCAAGTCAATCCAAAAATGGACAATTATCTTGGGGTTCACTATAGATCGTGAATAACAGACAAAGGTTCAAATTAGTTTATGATGAAGGCCTTGGGCAACTCAGACAAATTCCTAAACCACCTTTCAAAACCAAACCTATCAGGTTGGTTGGCAGTACGGCGATTTTATAGGCAGATGAAATAAAGATCCGTTGAGCAGCACATTGAGATTTCAAGTGGTATAAAAGTGAATCATCCCAATAAACAAAAGATACATGCAGTTTTAGGGGAACTTACAGCAAATTCTATTTGGGATATAATTTCTGCTCCTGAAAAAACAAGTAAAAATGTTCCTTTCTAGAATTAAGAAGGAGTTCCTGGGAATTTCCAGGTGCAAGGAGTTTGCAGAGTTGTGGACTGTCCTGTATAGGTGTGACTGTATGTATTACCAAATGGAAACAAAATACTGATCTGCCTGCCTTTAGTAGCAGCCAATACCTGATGCATCAAAGGGAGGTTAAAGTGCTACATCACTGATGGGAACAAAGCCCTATAAGGACCAGTCTTTGTTCAAGCAAAATATTTAATCAATGGAAGTTTTGCTAATGAATTCAAGTGGGGAAGGACTGAGTCTTAAATTCGCACAAGATGGACTTCCACCTGTGGTTCCATTATGGTGTTGTTGGGTGAAGTAAGTAAAGTGACTGGGGTGGAAATGAAGTATGAAGAGGGGTAGTAGGTGGGTAGAACAACTGATGAGACAGAGGGGAGGGTAGAATGCATAGCCTGGGGGCAATGGAAGGTGATAGTTAAAGTAAGAATCTAGAACAATGCATCTTCAATTAACTGTACCAGCACTTTTTTGCCCACAAATGGTTGTGGGCAGAAAATCTGGAGGCTGGACTCAGGCCCCCTTTAAAAAAAAAAGTTTGTCCTAGACAGTTTGAAGTATCCACATGAAAACTGTTTTTTAATTAGTACAAAATGTTCAAAATACCTTTTGAATCAGGAACATTTAACGCAACAAGAGGCCTTAGCATGTATTTATCAGATACACCAGACACTAATGCACTTCTCTTGCCCTATGTTACTAATGACAACAAATATGGCCTTGTGCAGCTGATTATGTTTGGTGTCTTCATTGAACAGGTTAGAATACTCTCCTATTTGGAAGCTGATTGGCACATGTGAGGATGAGTCAGAACACAAAATTCTCAGCAGTTTTCCAAATTCCTGGCACTTTGCCAGAAGAGCCGGCAGGCCATTGATTATTATTGAGGACTCCCCCGGCAGTTCCAACCCTGAGGAAAAGATAGGAAAGGCTGGGCAACAAGCCAATACTGCACTCCTGCAAAAAACAAAAACCAACACCCTATGCCTAGTTATGCAGAAATTATTCAAACCTTAGATACTGTTTCTGCCCATGAAATCCACAGTAAAACAATGTGAGAAAGGGTATAGCCTACACGTAGAAGGCCAGATCCTAAACTGATGTAACGCCTTGTAGTTCTATAGAATTATGCCAATTTATATCAGCTGAGAATACAGCCCCCAAATGTTATCCTCATAGATTTTAGTATAGATCTACTATGTATGCCTATATGCTACAGTACATTATTTGAACCAAAAAAATCAAGTTACTATAACCCACTAAATAATGCCTTTGATACTGTAGTTTATGAGACAGTAGTACAAATAATATATAGTCAGTAGTTGTCATTTTAATCACTTCAGTGTTGAATGATGTACCAAGTATGTGTGTGAAATGTACTCCAGTAATGCAGCTGGATGTATATGCTACTGTATCTTTTGACATCCCATCCAAATGAATGAACAAGCTATTCTAAGTTGCTGCTGTTGCTAGATCACATGCACATCCTCACAGCATCAAAAGGGTTAACGGTGTATTTTGATGCACACGACTCAGACACTTCAAAATACTGTTTCACATCTCTCCACAGAAACGGCAGCAAGAACAAAAAGTCAATAATTATTTTAAAACTCTGTGCTGCTGGAAAAATAACACTTCCAGCTTTGCATAATATATTGTTTGATTGGCTACTGCTTAAGAACAACAAGTCTCCCTGGTTGCAGTTGCTGTGTAACTGCGTTCTCCAGTTTACCACTTGTGCTTGTTCCCCCTTTAACTCATTGACTTCCACATCTTAGATGTCCAAGCTCCAAACTTGTCAAAGTAAGATTCAGAACAGTATGCTGTGAATCCCTACATAGGGAAGCATTCCTTGTGCATCCGAGAGTACAGAAGGGAATTATAAGTAGTAAAAATACTACTTAAAAATACTATGAATACATAGTCATGAGATTAAAGTTTGGGTTTTGTCTGTGACAATACTGGTGTGGAAGGTGGCTCATAAAACTCTCCTTAAGCAGTAAGTACCTAATGAGAAGAGCATTTCCTTGCAATGATGGCACTGAACACCTCCATTAAAGGCCTAAGAAACTGGGGGTGAGCAGGTACACCCATGAGACGCTTAGTGCTTCGCAGGATCGGGGCCTAAATTGACCAGCTGGTGAAACTGAAGGTCTTCCTGGGGCCCTTAAACTAGCCAGTGTGACAGACCCAGACCAGTGGGGTACAGGAGTCTGGTAGAGGGCAAATATACTGGTCACTGGATGAGTAGTTTTCTGTTCCCTGAGTGACCAGAGCAGGGGCTGCACTAGAGTAATCAGGAACCTGCTAGAACCAGTTAAGGCAGGCAGGCTAATTAGGACACCTGGAGCCAATTAAGAAGAAGCTGCTAGCAGGGACGGCTCCAGGCACCAGCCCTCCAAGCATGTGCTTGGGGCGGCACCTGGAGGGGGGCGGCGCTCACCCGGGGAGAGCGGGGCCGCCGCCACCGGGCTCGCCGCCCTCCCCCGGTGCTCCGGCCGGTCGGGGAGAGCGGAGCCGCGGCTGGGCTTGCCGCCCTCCCCCGGCGCTCTGGCCAGCTGGGGAGAGCGTAGCTGCGGTGGGCTCTACGCCCTCCTCCCAGCGCTCCGGCCAGTCAGGGAGAGCGGGGCCGCAGCCGGGCTCAGCGCCCTCCCCTGCTGCGCTCCCTGCCGGGGGGCGGGGAACAGCGGGAGGCTTTTTTGCCTGGGGTGGCAAAAAAGCCAGAGCCGGCCCTGGCTGCTAGAATCAATTAAGGCAGGCTAATCAGGGCACCTGGGTTTTAAAAGGAGCTCACTTCAGTTTGTGGTGCGAGTGTGAGGAGCTGGGAGCAAGAGGCGTAAAGAGCAGAGAGTGAGAGGGTGTGCTGCTGGAGGACTGAGGAGTACAAGCGTTATCAGACACCAGGAGTAAGGTCCTGTGGTGAGAATAAGGAAGGTGTTTGGAGGAGGCCATGGGGAAGTAGCCCAGGGAGTTGTAGCTGTCATGCAGCTGTTACAGGAGGCACTATAGACAGCTGCAGTCCACAGGGCCCTGGGCTGGAACCTGGAGTAGAGGGCGGGCCCCAAAACTCCCAATTGACCTGGACTGTGGGTTCTTCCAGATCTCTGGGTCTCTGGGCTGTTCCCCAACCCACATGGTGAATCTCTGAAGCAAGAAAATCCGCCAATAAGCACAGGACCCACCAAGATAGAAGAGGAACTTTGTCACACCAGTCATTCTCTATCAGGAAATGTCTGAGCCAAAGGTAATTAGCGCTATTGTAAACCACCAGAGAGTTGAAATATGGAAATGCAAAGAAAAATAATTACCTTTGTTACCTATATGCTGAAAAGTTATAAATTGCAACTGCACATTGCCATGGATACTGTGACTCATTTGCAGCACTGGTCTTCTCCTAGCAGTTAAGACCATTAGAGAGAGCAACCAGCAGGAGAGCAGGAATTCCAGCTTCACGTGCCATTCGATTTACAAGGCATGGTTCTTTACTCACACTGAATAGCAACATGTTTATTCAGAAACCCTGAGTTAGGAAAGGATCCATGTTCAGCACGTTAAGGTTAAGCATGTGCTTAAATGCAGTCCTGAATAGGGATGGATTTAAGTACATGCTTAAGAGCTTTCCTGAATCAGAATAAGGTCCTCTTAGGAGGTTCTCAGCACTCGATAGAATCAGGCCATAACTGCAAGGAAATGCTGAAAATAATAAAGGTGGCAGAATTGGATCCATTATGTTTAATATATAAGCAAAAGATTTTTAGGGCCGGATTTTGGGAGATGCTTTGTCCTGAGCAACTTTGAAAATTCGGCCCCTCTATTTAGATGCCTCAATGGGATTTTCTGTTTGGTGAAGTCTTTTGAAAAATCAGGCCCATAATTTGTAGCTATTCCATTTCTCCATGGGATATTTAGATCATTAACAAAACAAATAAAATACTTTTTATTGCAGTCTCTGACACTGGACAGCAAATGTCAAATGATAGCACTTTTTTCTTTTTTTTTTAAGAAGATCAGTCAGCTGAAGGAGTAACGGGAAATACCAGCTTTAATTCACAAATTTTAATTGCAATATACAGCAAGAGTTTCTGCAGTGCTTTAAAATGACTTTACAAATACAGCAATTAGCCAGTTTCACTTGAGACTGTAAATTCAGAAGTTAATGCCAGAATCCATAGAACTTTTTCTCCTCTCACATAAATGTTAAACAGCACAAGCAATGTCTCAATTGCCTTCTTTAATATTTCAGAACTTTATTGCCAGAAAAAAAATCACTATAGCACACTTTGTAGGCATTAATAGTAGCATCTAACAGTCAGTCAGAAAAATAATAGGCAGTGAAGGTGTAGACCACAGATATCTCCGAGAGATAGTTCTCGGTGTCTCCTATTCAAAGGTAAAAACCCTGAGTTGAAGTAATCCATATACTGTTATCAGCATTGGCTAGACCACTGATTAAAAAAACGTTGTCATACACATCAAGGAGAAGGCAAATCAAAGCAGTGAAACCCTCAAAATGTCCCCAATGTCCTCAAAATGGAGGGGAGCCTGCCACTGTGGAGGTTATAACACTCTTTGCTGTGGAAAAACCTTGGTAGGTTCTGGGTGCTGCTATGCCTGGGGAGCCCCTAAGAGCTGCTGTAAAAGTCATGTGTTCCATAGGCCAATTGGTGTCAGTGGAACTAGACAATGGATGATCCTTGCCTCCTGCAGATCCACTGATGGAGTGGCAATGCCAGATTTTTCCATGGGTGAGGAACAAACCATGATGGAAAAATTAGTAGGAAACTCAGAAAACAACCTGTACAGGGGAGAACAGAGCTCATAGTGATCACTCAAGAAAATGGAAAAACATAACCTGCAGACACCACGATACGCTGGATCCTAGTTAAGATGGTCTGTGAGCTCAGAAACCAGGTAGTCCATTTATACAACTAAGAACTGACAATTTCCTGAAAATACCACAGAGCAGAAGTCATGTGAAGTCCAGGAACATGCCTGCTTGTCACAATGGCATTGGCAGGCAGGGAAGAAGAGGGATGGTGTAATGTGCACCCATGAGCCTGGGAACAGAAACCCAGTGCCCCAGGATAGGGTTGGCTCCAGCTGTTTTGCTGCCCCAAGCAGCGAAGAAAAAAAAAAAAAGAAAGAAAAACCCGATAGTGTTGCCGAAGACCCGGACATGCCGCCTCGATAACAGACAGAGTGCCACCCCTTTCTATTGGCCGCCCCAGGCACCTGCTTCCTTCACTGGTGCCTGGAGCCGGCTCTGGTGATTGCCAGGAATGGGTTATCCTGAAGGAAAGCTGGGGTTTTAACAATATTGTATCTCCCAGGGGATAACCGATTTTTCAGGACCTGGAGAATTTATATTATACTGTGAGGATAAGTTGAATTTTGGGTCTTTCATACTCAAAATATCCATTTAGTATTAGCATCATTGTTGTCATATAGGGAGTAACATAATGAAACAAGCTTTGGCTTCCAGTTCGACCCCTGAATGAACTGCAACGAAACTGAGAACTTTATGTACTACATGGAATAGCTGCATCTAGAGTGGTTATGGTGCTTTCCCAGATAAACTTACTTTATAATAAACAATAAAATGCACATTAGTTCACATATATATGACTCCCTTCATTCAGTAGTTGCAAATCTATTTGGTATTAAAGGGGCTACTAAAGTGAATAAAAGTTATTCATGTGTCCAAACATTTGCAGGAATAGTCCATAATAAAGGGGGGGAAATTATGATTCAAATGTAAGAGGCTGGTATGATTTATAAAAAATAAGCTACCTTTAGGACCTAAAATTACAGCACTGCATATTAGAAACAAAGGAAAAGTTTCCTAAATATACTATAATTGCTATAATTATAGTAATAGGTTCTAATCTATTTCTCTCCACACTAAAAGTTAAAGCAAGCAAGCAAACAAACAAACAAAAAAACCCACTGATTTTCCTATAACACACTTGGTACAGCAATACTAAGATACCAAAAATTTAATTATACTGATGTAACAAATACCTCAACACTAATTTTGCATTAGATTTCAGCACACAAAGAGTATATTTTATAAGTGTATTTTTACCATGCTTAATTACACGGTGCCTATTATTGTAAGACAGCAGATTGTAAGCTTTTGAAGAAATGCGACCGAAATTGTGCCAATAACTGGACTTTCTAGTCAAACCCAATTAACTTCTAACACCAGTTTTCCTAGTAAGCATCAACTTGATCAGAATCCATTTGCTATTTAAAATTGATGCATTAGGAAAAGTGTTTCCTTTTTGATGGTACATTATGGTTAAAAATGTAAAATATATATATTACAAATTCCAAAATTAATAATAAAATAATGAATCATTTGTATTGCATTTCAACATTTGAATGTGCTATAAATAGATGGCATTTTGAAGCATCAAGCAGTTCTAAGCTTCCTGCTGTGTCCCATATAGAGTCTCCATCACTATCATCACCCAGGCATAAAATAATTGTTTTTCTGCTCTTACAATGGGTCCACGAAAACCCGGCATTCTGTTTGAAATGAAAATGAAGGCAACATGCTTAATCACATCATGATGGGTCAGCTGTTATGTTCAGAACACCCTCAGAAGCAGTTCAATAAAAATACATATTTTACTATCTATCTGTGTAAAAGCTACAAACTTAAAAAATATATCAACAATATTTTTTAAAGTGATTTATTCAGAAAATATATGATAAAAAGAAACTTCTCAACATTTACTATAAGATCAATAGAAAGATGTTTACAGAGCCTTTAAAAAAAACCTACACACCAGGAATTACAAGTGCCAAGAAGTGAGCAATTAGCATTATTATTATATTAATTAGTGAAATTATTTACTATAAAATTGATGGATAGTAAATATGTGCATTATTTAAACATTGGTTTCTTTACTAAAATGTTTCTGAAGCAATCATTTTTTTGATCGATATATTATTGCTTAATCTGCTAATAAAAGTAAATTTGAAGTGTTTTTATAAATTGTTTAAAAAGTAGTCTGTTTTCACTCTGCCTCTGGAAATGTCATTGTGTAACTAAGACAGTACTGCTCTTTGTGGGGTACAAGCAGATCATTACATAAAGTACTTTTAACATATTTAACTTTTAGTTCTTGTTACAATAATGAGTGCTATGAGTGCTGCACCTAAGGTACAGATCAGAAAAGGTACACCTCTACTCCGATATAACACAGCCCGATATATCACGAGTTCGCATACAACACGGTAAAGCTCTGACACTCCGCTCTGAGTAGCGTGTTAAGGGTGCCGGGCCAGGGCAGAGGGGTTTGATAAAGGGCAGAGGGTCTCAGGGGTGGTCGGGGTTCCCCCCCCAGGGTCTAGGAGGCAGGAGCTGTGGGGGGGGCAATTTTGGGGGCCCCACAGTCCCAGAATGGCCCTGGGGATTAGCAGGGGCCCGGGAGCAGCCCGCTCTGCTTCCCTTGCCCCGGCCCCAGCCATGTCACTCGGGGGAGGGGGTTTGGGTGAAGGGATCCCCCCCCACACTCACCGGCAGCGGCGGAAGCGGAGCAGCCCGGCCCAAGCCCGCTCCACTCTGCAAGCTCCCAGCTGCGGCGCTCTGCTTCCCGCCACAGGTGAGTGCGGGACCTTTCCCCAACCCCCACACCAGCGACATGGCTGGGGCTGGGGCCATGTCGCTCTGCTTTCTGCTACAGCTGAGTGCGGGGGGCATCCTTTCCCCAACCTCCCCGCACTCACTGGCACATTTTTCAGCTTCCCACCGCTGCCAGTGAGTGCCTGTCAGGGGGCAGGGTGTGTGGATAGGGGTCGGAGCAGTCAGGGGACAGGGAGCAGAGGTGTTGGGTAGGGGGTGGAGTCCTGGGGGTGATTAGGGACAGGGGTATTTGGAGGGGGTAGTCAGGGAACAAGGAATGGGGGGGTGGCAAAGCAAGTTCGATATAACGCGGTCTCACCTATAACACGGTGAGATTTTTTTGTCTCCCAAGGACCAAGTTATATCGGGGTAGAGGTGTATTAGATTTAATTAGATCAGAGACATAGTATAGTGTAATAGATGGTGTGCAGGAAATCTTGGCTTCTAACTTCAACTCAACCATTGGCTTACTGTGGTCTGAATCAAGTCACAATATGTTGGCTTCTCAATTTAATTATATACACCTGTTTGATAAGAGTGTTATGAATATGCATTATTTATGGCCCTGATCCTTCAAACAGCTGAAGTATGTGCATTGATTTACACATGTGAATAGTCTGCTTGAGCTCAAGTCAAGTTAAGCATGTGTTTAAGTGGTTTCAGGATCAGGGGAAATTTTCAAAAGCCTCTGAATGATGCTTATAAAAGTTACTTTGAAAATGAGTTAGGGCTGGATTTTCAAAGGTATTAAAGATAGGTACCTAGTGGGATTTTCAAAAGTCCTTAAACACGTTATGCATTGACTTTACAATGGAACCCCTGCCATGTCAAAGAAAGGCGGGGGATTGTCTGGACTGGTGGGAAAACAGGTTGGGGTTCCTTTAAGGGTCTCCCCCGCATCTTCGATTTTCTTTCTGCATGTCTGCAACAATCCCACTAGGCACCTATCTGTATCTTTAGGCATCTAAATACCTTTGAAAATCTGGCTGTTAGGCCAGATTTAAAACTGTTAGCCAGGTTTAAAACATCTGGCTCTGGTTTTAGATGTGTGTTAATATTATCTAAAACATTTTAAAGTAGGATTTTCACCCCCTCTGCAACATACACAGCATGTACAGAATACATAATGTGTGGTGCTATTAAAGTCATCAATGCAGAGGTTTTTCAAAGGGCAAATTTACCAAGTGTGACCAGGGGCAGCTCCAGGCACCAGTGTAGCAAGAGCATGCCTGGGGCGGCAAGCCGCGGGGGGTGGCCTGCCGGTCGCTGTGAGGGTGGCAGTCAGGCAGCCTTCGGCGGCGTGCCTGCGGGAGGTCCGCCGACCCCGTGACTTTGGCAGCAATTTGGCGGCGGGTACACCGAAGCCACAGCGCTGGCAGATCACCTGTAGAAACGCCACTGAATCCGCGTGACCGCGGATCACCCGCAGGCATGCCGCCGAAGGATGCCTGACTGCCATGCTTGGGGCTGCAAAAAGCCTTGAGCGTGACAGTCCTGCACAAGCAAAGATGACTGAGTAGGTTGGAAGATGGATGCATACCCAAGGATATGCTACACACAGGGCTGGCTCTAACTTTTTTGCTGCCCCAGGCAAAAAAGAAGAGCGCCGCCCCACCGTAACATCCGCCCCAGCACCGTGCCGCCGACTCCCCCCCCGGTGCCGGGCTGCTCAAAACCCCACCCCCCGACCACCATGCCGCACCGCCGAACCCCCCCGGAGCGCCACACCACCCAAACCCCTGCCCCGAGTGCCTCGCCGGGCTGCCCAACCCCCCGCCCCCCCCGGAGCGCCGCGCCAGCCAACCCCCCCAAGTGCCGTGCTGTGCCGCGCCACTGAAACAACCCTCGCGCTGCTCGGCCGAAAAAAAAAATAAAAACCCTCGAGCGCCGCCCCACCGAACAAAAAAATCCCCAAACAAACACAGCCACCCCAACATTGGCTGCCCCTTCTAAGGTGCCGCCCGAAGCACGTGCTTGGTCGGCTGGTGCCTGGAGCTGGCCCTGGCTACACAGGGAGCTCTCAGAGGGAACAAGAACAACAGGGCGCCCCAAGCTTCGCTATAAAGAAACATGCAAGCGAGATATGAAGGAATTTGGAATTGATCCTGACCAACGGGAAATCTTGGGAAGTGATCATAACAAGTAGCGTGATCATCTCCACCAGGGTATCAAAGTCTATGACAGAAGCTGGCTCCTACATCTTGATGAGAAAAGAGCCCACAGGAAGCAAGTAGCTCTCAACCAAGACACATACATTTGCAATAACTGCCAAAGATCATGCAAATCTCGTATTGGACTATTTAGTCACAGGAGACATTGCAAACCATCTACATCATAGGCTGCAATTCCCACCGTCTCTCGCAGACGAAAGGATGCCAACTCCAAGGTGCTATTGAATGGGGTGTCATTTGAGATGCTGCCCGCATGGTTTCACTACTCATCATTAATGCACCTCCCAAACACGTGTTTAAACCTCTAATAACACAACGCATCATCATGAAGCCCCCCTCATATATATCTGCACAAAAACAATTTATCTGCTTAGATAGCTAGTAGTAAACTTGTTTACATTGAAATAAAATAATAATAATACAAACATTGCACAGTGTCTGAATGGGTTTCAGTGTGCGCTATGCTATTCTATAGCTAGTGAAACTCTGCTGAGGATGAAACTCTTTGTGAGAAAATTAATGACTTCACCACAGCAGCGATCTACTCTACCATTTATACATTAAGTACAAAACGAGTATTTGGAACTACACTTCCAATGATAAAGTACAACTGGTATTTTACAAATATGCTAAATGCGCTAAAATATAGTGGTCCTCCAAAGTTTATTTTTTTGTTTTATTTGTATAAAAAGAGTTAAATGTGAAGGGCCTAATTTTGTCACAACACAAAATTGTGGTGAGTCATTTCCATTGTATTTGTTATCTGTGGATTATGAGAGTTTAACATTGTGATTTATGGAGATTAGGATAAAATCAAAAATCCACCAAGTGGAGATATTCATCCCTAATTATCTTTATTATGACAGAGAATCATTGTTTTAAGTTGTAAAGTGATAGACTCTGAAGTGACTGTGTATAAAATATTGATACTAGAGGGATGCTGTATTTTGACGGATAGCATGGATTATGCCTTCTGTATGAAACATAAGATCTGGCAAAACAAAAAAATGTTTTTCTAAGTGATATACAAAGTGACAAGATTTTATTTAAGAAATACTAAAGATGGAGTAAATAAATAATTTCCCTTAATTATATTCCAAGAGCCAGTTCCCCAGTAGCAACATCAATCAGGAAAAATGTGTAATTTATAGTACTTATCATGCAATTAAAATGATAAAATGCCTGGAAGATAGGAGGAAACTGACTGGCTAACAAGAGCTACAAGTAGGCAGATATCCAGCGTAGTCTCCTGCAAACCAATTTATAAAGTAAAAATAATGTGCTTAATCATTTTTAAAAATTATAAAAGTAACAATACAATTCAAGCAGTAAATCTACACAGGGATACCAAGTGTTTCAGCTGGCAGAAGGTAAGTGGCTGTTTTTTTGCTCTTCACAGTCCCTTCTTTATATTTCACCAATTTCTATCTGGGTTTCATTCCAGCCAATATAAATCACTCTCTTCCATGTAAGTTCAATGACATCTTCCTTTCAGCACAGACAGTAGAACATTTCATCATCCATATCTGTGCATGTGCCTATGGGTCTCTGCTATATCACAGTTCTGCTCAAGTGACTTCTCTGTGTGCACTTGTGGCTTTTTCTGGGTCTGGTCCTGCTTCCACTGACATCCGTTGCAAAGCCCCCAAAGACATGAATGGTCTGGGATCAAGCCCTCTGTGCATTACCTTTATCATTTTTATTACTAAACCCTAAGGCGTGTCCTACACATCTCTGAGCATATTATAAATGCTTCTCTACAAAGAACCCTCAAAAGTTGTTGCAAAATGAAATTGTCGTTTTCAGGAGAGCTGTAATATTGTTTTCATGATTTATTAAGGGTTTTGTAAATGAATATTATAAGTGTGAGCAGTATACAGACATAAGCAGTATGTGTTATAGAAGCTTCTAAGCAAATGAATAGAGTATGTTATAAATTATTCCAAGTCACAGCAAGAAACAACATATTGACCTCTTTAACTCTGTAACAGTCTAACAATTGCATAAACATCTATTAAAACATTGAATAGTCATGTATTAGCACTTTATAATCTTTTACAAATGGAATGTCAACCTAAAGTGTGACTGAAATGTATTTACATATGCCCCATTTCAATACAAGGATGTCTGGTTAAATAAAAATATAGAATTTTAAGAGAAAAAATTAGATCTTCGGAAAAAGTGTCTGCATGTTTCTGTCTTAGGCCAGAAGGAGTTAGAAGTGTCATTGAGTAGCATGCTAAGCCCTGATGGGTGCGTTGCAATGATCTTAAATTCTCTCTCTCTTCTGGCTAAGTCACAAGCTCCGTCCAATTTAGGTCTACACCCTTGGTCAGAAACTGGCCACTGTGCTGCTTTTGGGAAAACTGATGGGTGCAAAGAGATCATCCACAGAATCCAAACATTTAAAAACATCCTTGTTCCCCATTAAATGTTGTGGGGGAAAGTTTATATACATATGAAAATAAATGTGGTTTTAAATGAAAGATATATTTTCATTGATTTGTGTAAGACCCTAGAGCCAAAAACACAAGTTAATTATTAACTTGTAAGGTTAGACAGTGAGAATGCATTGGCTGTACCCAGTAGGAATAAAAGAGATTAAGTAGATGTTTGGTTAATTGTACATAGGCCAATGTGCTTCTAAGTCAAAAGTTATTGTAAGATTCTAAAAATGTTTTTAATAAATTAAACCTCTCCACCTAATCCAGGCCTAGGGATACATACTAGATGTGGGTATATTACATGAAGAAATAAACCAGGCTATTGCAAACTGCCAAATAAAGCTTCAAGGAAGTCTGGTTTTACTACCTGATTTTACCAAGCACTGTGCCTTAAACTAGTCCCAGATGCACAGTTCACATTCATGCCCCTCATCTCTCCTTCCTACTTTATATGAGGTGATAATATCTTTTATTCACAAACCTGGGAATGATGTCCTTGAATGTACTAACCGTTTATATTGTTAAATCTTGATTATAAAACTCTCCCCCAAGATCTGATAGACAGGGACCAATCCAGCTTTACTGAAATTCCATTAGCCCTGGAAACACTATCTCCATTTTAGCAGCCAAAAGCACCACAGGAGTATTAGCCATAAAGCAACGGACAGTGTTGACCTATCAATGGTTGATGAAGATATATCTGCTAGATTAAAATAGGAATATATACAAGTAAGAATTTAACATAGGTATTATTATTTATATTGCAGCAGTGCCTAGAGGCCTCCAATTGGGGAACCACTGTTCACATACACACACAATGAAAAAAGCAACAGAGGGTCCTGTGGCACCTTTAAGACTAACAGAAGTATTGGAGCATAAGCTTTCGTGGGTAAATGCCCACTTCATCAGATGTAAGTAATGGAAATTTCCAGAGGCAGGTATAAATCAGTATGGAGATAACGAGGTTAGTTCAATCAGGGAGGGTGAGCTGCTCTGCTAACAGTTGAGGTGTGGACACCAAGGGAGGAGAAACTGCTTCTGTAGTTGGATAGCCATTCACAGTCTTTGTTTAATCCTGATCTGATGGTGTCAAATTTGCAAATGAACTGGAGCTCAGCAGTTTCTCTTTGGAGTCTGGTCCTGAAGTTTTTTTTGCTGTAAGATGGCTACCTTTACATCTGCTATTGTGTGGCCAGGGAGGTTGAAGTGTTCTCCTACAGGTTTTTGTATATTGCCATTCCTGATATCTGACTTGTGTCCATTTATCCTCTTGCGTAGTGACTGTCCAGTTTGGCCAATGTACATAGCAGAGGGCCATTGCTGGCACATGATGGCATATATAACATTGGTGGAGTGCAGGTGAATGAGCCAGTGATGTTATAGCTGATCTGGTTAGGTCCTGTGATGGTGTTGCTTGTATAGATATGTGGGCAGAGTTGGCATCGAGGTTTGTGGCATGGGTTGGTTCCTGAGTTAGACTTGTTATGGTGCGGTGCATGGTTGCTGGTGAGGTTGCTGGTTGCTCATCAGCAACCACGCACCGTACCATAACAACCTCAAAGAGATTGCAGTCTAAGGTCACAGTCCTGCGATGTGTTGCTCACTGGCACACACCGGCTCCCAGTGACTATAAAGGGGCTGTGGTGTCCACTCTTGTGCAACTCACTGAAGGACTGGGGCTTATATTTACCACAAGAGACAACAGATGGATACAAAGACAGAGAGAGGGGAGCACAAGATAAGAAGACTATTAAGATCAGCGTAATAAGCAGCAGTTACAGGAGTATATGTTTCTGAAAAAAGTTTAACAACCATTTCAAATTGCACATCCCATCTTTGCTAATATATTAAATTAACAGTCTGTTAACGTTCACCATTAAGCTGTGAAAATATTTGCAGTTCACACCTCTTTACGTTAACTCTAAGACAACTTGGCATTACAGCTCATAGCCAACAGGGCCATCCTACCAACCAGGGGCTCACAGATGCTGTTAGTAGAGAAGTATGTCTATGCTAATGAAGTATTTGCAGGAGAGGGGGGAAATTACCATTTTATGTAGATTATAATATAACGTTTCTGCTTAAACCAGTGAAATCATTTCCTCATTTATTACATTAGCTGCAATTATAATAGCAGTATCAGCATTAATAGCGGTATAATAGCCATACAGTTATAATACTGAGATACAAAATCAATTAAAATTGTCAGAACTTTTCTTATTATCCAGGCATTATTAAGTTTTTTTCCCCTACAACTTTAATTTTCCACCTAAGAGTACTAAAATATCTAGGCTTTTGAATAAAGAACTAGAGAGAATAAAATCACTGAGGTTAAATTTTAAAATTTTGAAAAAAACAACAACAATATTTCAGTTAAATAACTACTCAAACCAGTGGGTCTCAACCTTTTGCATATCATGACCTCAAATTGGGAAGATGTTTCAGGGGCCCCACCCTTCTAATCAAAAGGAAAGTTTGGGTGACTGAAACCCACTGAACCTGTTTGTGACCACCCTGGTTGTCATAACCCTGAGGTTGGGAGCTCATGATCTAAATCCATCTTCTTCCTTCCCACCCCCGCAAGAGGTGAGGAAACAATATGAGGGGAGAAGGTGAGTAGTCACTGTGACAGCAGATAGTTATGTCTCCAAATTGTGGTGAAGGGACCTTTTTACAGCTTATATGAACAAAGGTGTTTGGGGACTTTTTCCAATAAATAATAATAGGGTTAGAGCAAGGCCCTTGGAATACTGATCTGAACTTAATACAGGTGAATGTCAAGATGATAAAAGAATAAGAAAAGCTCTATGAGCAGCTCCTTCATTATAAGGGTTTGCGGACTCCAGTGCCATGTGCTGCCAGAATCCAGATCTAGACCTGATTGGTCAGATTTGATTGCAGCTTGACCAATTAGCTAGGAATATTGAGGTTTCCTTAAGTGCATGCACTTAAGCAGAATTCTTGTGGCTGCAGCAAGTTCAGACTAATCAGGTCTGGATCAAGAGTCTGGACCAGTAGCATTTGAACTCAAGTTCCCATTAGGGAAGGATTTTTCTGGTTGGCCTGAGGAAATCATTTCTACTACTCAGAAGATAACTGGGGCACTGAGAGTCCCATGATTTGTGAGGGAGGGCTTCAGGATACGCAGGGGCAGTCCAGGGATCATAGGAAAACAAATCACTTAAAGAATAAAATGAGCTTTAAAAAAAAGTCCCAAGATCCTGGAAGTCCAGGCAGAGAAATAAATCAGAAATGTAAGATGTGGTAGATGTGGCAGATCTGGCTGCCAAAGGGAGCATATCTTTAGAATACTCATACATTATGACATAATTTGCATTGCCTATGTATGTTGCAGGTCAGGAATAAGGTGCATTAGTAGGGGAGGCAGGAGCAAAGCTTGCATGGAACCTGCATTTGCACTGTGACTGACTCAAGACAATGTAATCACCTGCTCCGTTTCATTAGCACTAAATCAAATGCATGGAGAGCAAAATAAAGGTACTGATTCTTGATTCTCTCTTCTGCCAAATATCTGCTCTGTGCAAGAGAGGGGCTGTGTCAGGGAACTGGTTCTGGCTCCTTGATTCTTAGGGCCAACCCAGGCTTTGACATGAGTTAGAGCTTCTTTTGAGCACCTCTAAAATGAGCCACGAATGTAGGGTGTCATTATAGAGCTCTACAACACTGGAGGATCTGTTTCACTTCGCCTGCTCCAGACCCACATAATGGGATGAGGAAAGACAGAGACACTGGACCTGGAGGCAGTGCACATGTGTCAGCACATTGTTCCCCTATGGTAAGGAAACTGTTCACATGTTTGTAGCTAGATTCCAGCCACTTTACTGTATTCATAGCAAAGTACCATGACAGACTTCAACAATCCACAGAATGCACCTTTGGCAGGACATATATCAGGGGGAAAAAGCATGTTTCATGTACTGCCATTTTTGTCTATGTATGCCGGTCTCACTATAGTCCTGCACTAGTTACCAGAATAAAAAGGAACTGAAGGAAGTATCTGGGTTAGTACACATGGAGTGTTGAGGGAAACCCATAGCTTACAAGTCCCACATAAGTTACACACATATGCCTGTCAGAACATATGGCTTTTCCACTCCCATTTTGTTTGTTTTTCAAATTGAGCTGATTAACCTACAGACTTTGTACTCCTGAATGGTAATGTGTTCTGGGACAAGAAAACTACACTGCACAAAATTGTGATACAAAACAGTTGTTCATTGTTTGGAGAATAGTTTAAAAAGAGTTTTGCAGAAAGGATATGCCAGATTTCAGCAAAAGGCTATGTCTGTGTGTTACAAGATCAAGTGTCCAAGACTGAGAAGGGGAGGGGGAGGAGCTAAAACAGGGAAGTATAGTTTTTTCGTAACTATCATAGTTTATTGCTGCTTCTTGTTCCCTGTTGAAATGCCTGTCATGAACTTTGGACATGTGTACTCCTCTGTGACCCCCTAGTAATAGGCTGAAATGTTGCACACTCCCTTTTATCCTTTATTTTCAAAGAATAGAATGTCATGTACTGGATTGACTCAGTCAGGTGAGGAAGCTGGCACCCAAAGTTACTCTTGAAATGAAGGTCCAAATCACCAGCCAGCACAAGTCAACATAGCTCCATTGGCTTCAACAGAACTATGTGGATTTTTACATCAACTGTCAATTTACTCCTAAGTCTTCTATATGGTATGCTGCCACTCTTTTACTTGAGCTACTGGAACTACTTTATAATAATCCTTTGGGAAATGTTGGGGAAAGTTGCATGAAATGTTACAGTGTTACTATTTTATACTTACAAAAATTAAAAACAAACAATGTGCTGCTGGAGAGAAAACATTCTAGCAATACAACCAACCTTAAAAAACAACAACTCTGTTTCGAGATGTTCAAAACTGAGGGAGTTTTGTTCATGTCCACCTCTTAAAAAAACCTACACAAGTACAAACTGGCATCCATTTATACTGCTAAAGAACTAATTATTCTCTGCTATTGCATTTTTTGCAGGAATTGTTTATTTGATGTCTAAGAAAAAGACATTGCAAAACATTTAAATGTGATGATAAAGAAACAAGCCATCCTACTGTAGTATGTGACTAGATACATTCTACACCCTGTAACAAACTGCATACATATGGTGGGTTCTTGCAAAACTTGTCCTCTTTTCTTATTGTTGTTCTTATTCATCTTCCGGGGACCAGCAAAGCCTTGCAGCAGGGCAATACTTCAAAACAGGGCAACATATAATTGTTCCTGGTTCCCTGTTGATTATTCCCACATATTCTCCTTGTAGTATTTCTCCTCCCACCCATCAGGTTTTTTTTTTCTCTTTAGTGAGGCTTTTAGCTCTTTTTCTATACTGAGTGGGTTATAATGAGACTCATCTGGTCTGGCTGAGTCAGCAGAAGATCTCTGTTCCTCCATACAATATCTGACGTTTTTGACCCTCAAAGAACCAGAATAGGCTATGAAAGGCTTGAGAGATTCTCCCCCCCACCACACATACACATACACCCCAATAGGCCCTTAAGCCTGGACACTTTCTAAAAAGTGGCTAAGGGAATTGATTAGAAATGTCAATTGCATCAGATGATATCAGCATCTGTTATTGTTAGGTCTTACATTCTGAACAGTATCTAAAATGCCAAAAAACATGCTTGATTATTCGGAGGCCAAGTTTATTATACATACCGTGGTTCCTATTCTGATTTTGCGCCACTAGCAATTTTTGATATAAACTATTTTAATACACAACTCGAGGACAGCATGTACTCAATCTGCCTGGCAGATGTGGATTAAAGCTGGAAAAAAGGGCCCACAGACCTGGTTATGGGCTGGCACAGGCCCCATAGCCTCATGAAGTATAGCTCCAAGGAGTCATGGAGGTGGAGAAATGTCCACTGGGAGTGTAGCTGTCCCACATGGGGACTGGGGAACAAGAGGAAGCATTGCAGGGCAGGGAGCCAAGAATACATAAACAGTTTTATAAGTGGGGGAATTTGATATGTTGAGTGGGAAGGCCTTTGGGGTGATTTAGTCTGTACTCCATATGATTCACCACTGCTGCCTGGTATTTTGCCTTTTAACATCTAAGAGTCAGAAACCTATAACAGCATGTATTGTTTAATAAGTTAGTGTTTGTAAAGCATTTTGGAAATGTAAAGCACTGCACCATTGTATCATCCTGATTCTCAGCTACTCTGGGAGCTGGGGAGACCCTTAGCATAACTTAGACAGCCCTAAAGGCCTAAATTACAGCAGCCTCCCAGGGCTGCCCTGTGGGCCACAACACGGCAAGGAATATCGGCAGCATCCTTGGCAAGCCACCCATGCCCAGTTTGCCTTGGAAGGCAGCTGTAGGCTGTGTTCTGCAGGACTTTTGCAGGACCTTACAGCCATAAAGGGGCCAGAATAGGGGTGAGGATATCACCCCAGAACATTATTTTCAACTAAGTTCCATTGCAGATCACTACATTATGTGAAAATCTGTACAATGTGGTATGGCACCTCCACTTTCAGTCTCCTTCACTGAAGTCAATGTCAGACTATTGTTGACTTCAGTGGTATGTGGGTTTGGCTCTTAGGAAGTTCTTCATTGCACTATCATATTGGTTGAATTTGGTTTGTATTGTTATAATTATGTCATATTTATAGTACGGTAATGTCAAGAGATCAGGGATCAGGACTCCATTGTGGTTGGTACAGGACACACACAATAAAAAGACACTCTCTGCCCCCAAAAGTTTACAATCTAAGGAAATTGATAGCATCAGTTTAGGAAAAGAAACTTTCCATGTTTGCAAAGAACAAAAAATGGAAGAAAAGAACAGCTAAAATATTTGTCTGTTTTGGTGTGTTAGTAGGTAAATTTATTAACATGCGTTGCACTTAGCCATTCATCTGCACATTCTGGATCCATCAGACACTGATGAGAAAGATTAGATTTTTATGTTATTGCAGAAAATTAAAAAAAATTAGTATTGGGTAATTGGTAAACAGTTTGCAGCTGTTGCTGCAGAATTAGTGTGCTTCCCCTATATGCTGTATCAATCACATGTAATTACCCAATGTCATGTTTCACCTGAAGGATTGTACACAGTAACAAAGTTACAGCTATGGGCACAGAGTTTAGGTTCAATGCTGCTTTCTTAATGGGGCTATGGCCAATATTAGAGCAAGTTCTAATTCAGAATTTATATTCCTGAGGAAATCCTGACATTTTAACATTTCCTTTCATCCCAAATTGGAACAAAAAGTTGAAAATTCTAAATTTCCTGCAAAACAAATGTTTTTTAAAAATCATTATTGGTTGAAAATGTCAATAACATCAATATGTTTCCACAAATTGTTTCAATTAATCGGCATTTTCTGATGGAAAAACGTGCCATGTGAAAACGTTCTACCAGCTCTACCCAACATATTTATTACACATTGATAAATGAGGGATTTCAATGTATTGTGGGCAGTGCTATATGCAATTAATAAGTATAACAGTCCTTGTGGTATTATAAGGTTTTTGATCCCAAGGGCTCCTTAATGTCAAAACAGAATGCACAAGCTATATTAATTCAAGCTACAGCTACTTCCATCTCATTTGTTCTACTATTTGTACCAATTTAACCAGATGAAAACAAAACCAATGCTCTACTTAGTTTATTTATTCCTCACATTATTTATTGGTACCTGATGCAAATCAGAAAAGAAAATAAGGATGGACCCACCATTAGTAAGAAATAAGTAAGATTTGACCTGCATTTTCATTTCACCTTTTCCTCATGAGAGATAGGTATTATTATTATTATTAACTTATATTCCCGTAATGCTTGGGGCCCCAGGCATTGATCCAGACCCCATTGTGCTAGGTGCTATACAAACACAGACCAAAAAGATGATCTCTCCCAAAGAGCTCAGAATCTAAATATAAAACAAGACATAACAGAAGGATACAGACAGATAGTACAAGGAAACAATGGGATAATATTGGTCAGCATTATAGGAAGTCTGGTCTCAGCAAACCAGTGGCCTAAGCATTGTCCATTTTTTTGTAGTCATCACAGAAAAGGAGAATTTTGAGGAGAGTTTCAAAGGAGGATAATGAGATAGAATTCTGGACAGAGTCACAGACACCGACTTTAGGAAGGTGAGGTCTTGGGAAACCATGCAAGCTCCATATGTCCATGTCAGTGCAGGTGCTTCCTCCTCAACCCAAGGACACTATTTTGGACCAGGTAGGTCCAGTTACCCTCTACAAGTAAAAGCAGGTGTCCACGCTTATGTTCTTATTGTCAACCATTAGATATTGTGAAATTGAAAGCATGTGTAAAGCAGGCCACCAGACTGACCACAGTGATATATATCATATAATATTTTATCCTGCACATTTCCTGCTCTACTCACTGCACTGCATCTGTTATAGTTCATCCACTATTGGAGACATATCTGTTAGTTATCCTTGGGCAGATATCCATTGTAAATATGCTGCCAGATTTCACTAAGATATTCTGTAAACATATCTTGAAAAAATAAATGACCTTTTCTGGAGGAAATTACATTCTCTGTTTTAAACAAATCTGTCCAAGCTCAATTTTATTTACCCTCCATTCTAGAAGGTCTCTCTATGGCATTAGGATGTACAGCCCTGCCCTAAACATACATATACTTACTTTGTAAGTAATCAGCTATGCCATCCGGGCCACCCTATGCCAGCATATATTTCACAATTCATTTGTGGAGTCAGAGGAGCGGTGTTATAATTGCTCTCTCTCTCTCTCTATCTCACACACAGAAAAGTTGATATGCACTGCAGGTGACTTTTACAAAACTGTAACTCACACATATGACATGTCTCCATAGTTGTGAATTTTGAGAATCTGTCTTTGCAAGAGGCTGATTCTGACAGACTCGGCAGTGGCTGCTATCTAATGGGGCAGCGTGTGTGTGTGCGTGTGCATGTATAAAAACCATTTGAGAAAAAGTTTCAGGAATAAATCACACTTTGGATGAGATAGCTGGGAGGATGGTAGTCTTGAGGAAGTGACTAATACTGCAGCAGTAATGCTGGACAGGTTGAATCTATATATTTATCTAAAAAGGTATAGAAGAGCCATGAAACTTTATTGTACTGTTAGAGCTATGCATTATTACAGGAAGAGCTGTTGTCAGTGCCACCAGTATTAAAGGTTGCCAACACTTCCCATTAAAAGACCACCTTTTCAGTTGCTTACACCTTTGCCAGACTTTAACTGTTTGGGTTGAAATTTTCCATGCTGAGTGTCTGCCTCGGTGTAAAGCGTTTTGGGGGGACAATTTCCACCAAAATTGTTCACCCATTTCACAAACTGATATTAGGGGAAATATGTTGATTTGCCCATATTAAAAAATTCTTACACTGTTTCATTAAGAAACTCTAACACC
Organism: Malaclemys terrapin pileata; assembly: GCF_027887155.1. Lineage (NCBI taxonomy): Eukaryota > Metazoa > Chordata > Testudines > Emydidae > Malaclemys > Malaclemys terrapin. Next base: position 69,923,011 of record NC_071506.1, on the reverse strand, counting down.
CCCATGCTTTGGAGCAGGGATTGAAATTTGACAGTAGGTTGCCTTGGTGGCAGCCTCTTGCCATTTCTATTGGGGGGGGGAAACACCCAAATTTGGCCAAGTTATAAGCCCTTTGAAAAGTCTCAGTTCACACATTCTCAGTGAAAACTTCTTTAGTATTTTCCTGTGACCATGCGATTAAAGATTGCATCATAATGTATGTGTACAAAAGGGCCGAATTAAAGCTGCCCCGTCAACTTTTAATTCTGGCATTTCCTAACTTTTGAATGTTTAACTTTGCAATCGAATGTTCTTTTAACATAGTTTATTGTGTGTAATATAAAGTATAATGATGGTATTTTGAATAGTCCATCTCTGGAGTGTAGGAAACTACATAAACTGTTACCTCTTCTTTCTTCTGGTGTTTGATTTCATTAGAACTTCTCAATGGAATTAGCCCTGCAAGTCACAGTTAACTATTAGCAAGTGCATGATTTTATTATATCTGCATACACACACACACACACACTTTTTGTGCATGTCAGGATTAGAGATAGGCATCCTAGGAATTTAAATCTTTGATTTCCACCTTCCTCTTGTAAAGTGCAGCTACAATATTATCATCAGGGAGAAATCTCCCACACACACGCTTATGAACACACTAGGGGGTAAATGTTAAGCATGGTGCACAGTAAATTAACCACAGCACACCCATTAATGCTAATGAGCATTCCACGGTTAATTTCCCAGGCACCATACTGAAAATGTACCCGTAGGTGTTGGTTTCAAACCTGGCCACCACACATTTATACTAACAAGATGTGCTAGAAATGAATAGACCGTCTAACTCATGTGCCTATTTTTATTTAGGATCAGATTGTTGCTGACATGGACACACAAAGGCATAAGGCAAATATGACTCCAGCCCTATCTCCTATGCAGTGCATTTGAGGCTCATTGGGTACAGGGATGGGGGAGGATATGAGCAGGGACTGGGTGTTCCCTCCCCTACCCAGACTGCATCTCCCAACATGCTGGGAAATGTTGCTAGAGGAGTGGTTTTCTCTGTACTACACACATTTTACTTCTCGCTCCTGGTGCCATGTAAATATGCCCTTAGAGACATTAACTAAGGATCAAGGCCCCATTGTGCTAGGCTCTCTACAAGCACAAGTCATGAAGAAGTCCCTGTCCCAGAGAGCTTACAAGCTAACATTATCACTACTGGTTTGAATAATGGCATACTGTAGGTAGGCAGGCTTACTCACACAGCTTTATCAATGCTCTTCAATTCTTACCTATAGCATCCGCTGGTGTTCTAGGCCTTGTGCAGATGGCCATTCATGCATTTTTATGTGCTGGCTTTGCAATGTGCATACGTATGGTCTAGGATGAGAACACTGAACTCAGTTTCACTTACATGTATCATTTTGAAAATGTGCTACAGATTAAAACCATGTTTTAAACACACTTCATTAACATTAAATCACCTTTAGTCTGAATATTAAGCAAATTTTCATTGGGTTCAGTGGGATACTGGATGTAATGATTTATAACGTAATGGGTCTGTTAGAGGCATTTACATTATTAATATTTTATGTGGATTTTGATGGTACGGGCAAGTATTCTACATACAAATCCTTGAGTGTCGGTGTAAGCTCTGGATTTTCATTAGGGTGTCCAAAAGGTTTTTCAAAGGCTGAGAGCACAGTGGCTCACGGGTAGAACAATTACAGTTTTAAGCACATTGTAAATGAAGAATCCATGGACCTGACATTCTGACATTAATGACTCCTGTTTTAGGACTCATTCATACTATTAGGTCTGGCTACTGTCTGAAGTTGGGAAAATACACAAAAAGTACAGCTTCCTCTTTCTCAGTAGGAGAATCATATTGACAAATGATTAGAATATAACTCTCCTTAGTACTTTTTTTCTCCAACTCACACCTGTAGTTTCAGCATTTCAGTTGCAAATGGGCTCTTGATGTACAATTGGAATTATTGTTAAAAGGTGCATTTACATGTTTTCTAACGACCTTTTCCTTTCATTTTTAATAGAATTCCCTGTATCACATTCCTTCCTATCCCCAAGCCTCTTTTGAATCACTGAATTAAAGGAACCCCAGTATACACTGACAAAATATAGTTAACCCTTCACTTACCTTACATTAGGATGACTTAAGAAATCAGCAGTGATGCAAAGAACATCGTGCCAAAGTCGTCAATCTCACCCCCACCCTCCACCCCATTGAAAACAAAAAGATAAACTATGAATCACTGCAGATTTTAACTTCGTGACAGATTGGAATGGTTGAATCAACAGAGACCTTCCAGTTAGAGTCACTTTCTTAAAAAAAAGAAGAAGATAGAGTTCCCATATTCACATCCACCAGTCTACACTCATTCATTTTGTGAAATACAGAGCAGAGTTTTCACAACACTACAGCTAACTCATAACAGGCTAGATTCTGCCACACTTTCTCATGCTGAATAGCAATTTACCCTGCATGTAATCTCATTGATGATAATAAGACTACTTGCAGAATAACATGAATAAAGGTGACAGAATTCAAGCCTGTATGAACAACGGTGGTATCAATGATAGCACTGTTGAAGGGAACATCAAAGTGTTCAAGCCACGCAGGGGCAATATTTTCATGGCTGAGACCATATTTATTTATTGTATTAGGACTTCCAATACTGGTAACCCCAAAGCATGGATACTACAATGTGCATGAGCTGCTGAAGTCTAAAATTATGAGAAAGTACATTTGGCATTACAGGGTCAATCATACACTGTCATTTTTCTTATTAGCCTGTTTGTGGGAAGCTGGAATATATGAGGCATATGTTGCTAGTAAGAAACTGACTGAGAGTATAAAAAAATGCAGAAAGGTAAAGATGCCTAATATCAGGAATTCTCTTACAGGAAGCATCCATCCAGTGAGGGATAGAGTATTTCCTACCACTACATGTTATACTACTTGATAGCAAAAGGGGAAAAAAAATCTGCTGGCACTTAAAACTGGCAGTGCAGTTATCCATTTAAAACCCTATATCAGATTACCAATACCATGTGATGTCTTATATAAAGCTGGATAACATTCATATCAGTTTGTATCCAGTACAAAGCTTCTCATAAATAAATAGGGCTAGAGGCATGTTTTGATGGCAGAGGGCAGCATTCTGCTCTGTTCTCATTGAAAGATGGCCCTGGTTTAGTAAAGATATGTTTTGTTGGCAAAAACTCTGCTATCATCTGGTTAAGTGGTGGGATGTTCAGACATGAAGCTCAAGCAAACATTTTAGCTTAATCTTGAAGGCAAGTGATTTACTTTGTAGCATTTCAAGGCTATTTATTTTACAGTGCAGCAGCTTGTTTGCCTGGAATCAGTGTGACTCACAAAATCTTGTCAAAAAGGAACATTAGAAGGAGGAAAGGGAGCCATAAAAGGAGGAATAAACATAGAATGGGAGTCAGAAAGAGATTCAGCAAAGAAATAAAATTGAACAATGAGTAGAAAAGAGAAGTGAGGAATTAAACACAAGAGAAAATTATATTCACTAGGAATATGTCATCCAAACAAGAAATTTAACTTAGGGCATGTTGTGGAACTCTTACACACTCTGGTGAACACTTGTCCATGGGAGCAGCCTCATAGACTTCGAGGGACTATTTGTGTAAGTGCGTGTCCATGTCAGTAAGAAATGGACAATTTAGCTCTTTAAGTGTACTCATTCTTTTTAATTACCAACTCTTTGGGTCAGAGACCATCTTTTTGTTCTGCATTTGTACAACACCTAGCACGATAGGATTTCTGGACCATGACTGGGATGCCTAGGCACTATGGTAATACAAATAAACAACCAAATAAATATTACTAATAAATAATAATAATAATATACAGAAGACAGGAGGTAGCAGATGACATAAATCCCTGAAGAACTCTACATTGGATAAATGTGAATAACTAGTTTCTGTGAAAAAGGTTAATGTTTTTAACCACTGGATACTTGACATTAATCAGCCATTTAATCAGCTTGTGATAAACATTTTTTATTTTGTTCTATTTATTTCACCCTTTATTTTTATATTAGAAAGTGGGTCATTTCCCACTCGGTATATTTTGAAACTCGGCCCCTAATTCTTCTATCCTTACTCCTGATACAATTCACTAAGTAAGGTACTATTCAGTGTAAGTGAGGCTGAAGCAGGGCCCTCAAGAATAGGAAGCTTGAAGCCATTCAAATATTCTGCCTTTCATATTAGCACTACTATTCAAATGAGAGGAAGATGAAGGTAAACAGTACAAAGTAGAGTACCACACGTACTCTCCTATTGCTATTTAAAGAAATAATAGGTTTTGTTGTTCAGCAACAGTTTTCTTTTTCTTTCCCCTTATACAAAGCATTCGAATGAGAGAGCGTATAAAATGGATTAGTATTTTATGCCAGTCAGTCACATAAAAGATCAGCCAATACCAGAATAACATCAAAGTATACACAGTAATATCTGATCTATGCTTGGGCCGTTTTTTTTACACCTTCTAAATAAATAAAGCACATATAATCACAATCCTGGTAGGGCCAGTGAAAAACCCACCAACGGAAATATCCAATAGCATGGTAATATTTTTCTTCTCAGATGAGTCTTTTTGGTTTCCTGTTTTCACTATGTAAACCAAAGTTTGGCATTTTTTGTATCAGGTAATACTCACTAGAGATGTCCTAAATAGCTGTTTAGATGCACTTGGGTCAATGCAAATCTTTTATTCGGTTTCAATTAGAAATCATCCTGATCCAAATACTCTAAACTTTGGGGATGCTCTAAATCTGAAGCTGGATACATAACTGAACTTTGCCATTGGCATATATCTTTATAATAAGCTGAACTAGAATTTCAGATCCACGTATTGACTTCCTGCAGGATATATTAACATTTTGTGGCTCTGAGTCCTGTATAGCTATAATTAGTGTTAGCTCATGCTCCCTTAGTCTTACTTTGAAGTTTAAGTTCAAATGAATCCCACAACACATGCCTCTGACTTTAATGGGATTTGGGAGATCTCACAGGCCAGATCATCAGAATCAGGCAAAAATCATTAAATTGCCTATCAAATCTTGTGAAACTTGATCTTTCATATAACTTCAACATGAAACTATAGAGCAGCACTATTTTGGTTGAAGTGGGAGCCTGGTTCACTTAAAATCTTAGTGAACTTTTTGATGAACTTGGGTGAGAATGAAATTAAACCAGAAACCAGGCAAGCTGTATGTGCTATCTGCATTTTTGCTGGTTAACATTTCACTTTATTCCAATACACATAGTTGTTTCTTAACAGTGAACAGTTTTTAGCAAAGTTATGCTCATACAGTTCTGCAGCAATTGTTATTAAAACATGATTAATATTCACTATAATATCTGTGATATCAGAGCTGTTGCCTATTCCAAGTATAGGGAAATCCTGAAGAATCTGCTGGTTAAATGTTGCTTTTTTAAAAAAAAAAAAAAACAGCAGCCATAATCTCTTTCCTCCAGCTAAATTAGTAAACTATTTAACAGTGTGCATCAACACTGCACACCAGAATTTAGCTAGGACACCAGTGCTAAAATAACTACTTTTCCAGAAAGTTCCATGGGATCTTTAGTGACCACAGCCTTCCTGAATCGGTTTTACTTGAATTCAAAACTGCCTCTCCCTCCAGCATGAAGAATTATGTAGCACCCTGTCAGGACATTAGGCTTATTCTGAATCACAGTAGAGAATAGAGACCCACTTATCCTATCACGCTCTAGATTTTCTTTTAAGGTGTTGTCATCCAAGTACTGTTTTGACCCACCTTAATTCTGCTTAGTTTCTGCGATCTTACAAGTTCAGTGCTCAGTATAATTGCCAGCATATAAAAAAGTGAAATATGAAAGGTGCTAGAATCTATTCCACAAGAAAGGCAATGCCTGAACCCTCTGATGTGTTGCATATTGATTATAGTGCAGTTATTTTCATTTGCAGATTTCCAATTCTCTTTTTATGGAAATGGCTCCAAAAATAATGAAGAATCCCTGCAAATGTGAAAACTGGACAAGACTACATTTTTAATGAACTAAGAGTGCTTCTGGTTGGCTAGTGAGAAAGTAATAATTCACTAGAAAATGGAAAATGTTTATAGTCTAGAACATGGCTTAGCTCCACTGCAGATTTTAAAACCAGAATCTATCCTATCACAATGCTCTCTAACATTCCTCCTCCAATTGTACTAGTCTAGGCTTTAATCTACCTGCACAGGTGAAGCCTTATCAGCTATGAGAATGAGTGGAGCATATTCCACGTGAACAATGATGCCTGGCACCATGAGGCTAAGCAAGCTAGAGGAGCGTTTATGTGGAGCATCTTCAGTAGCATACCTTGTATCAACTGTTGTGTTGCACAAAGTGTAGGGGAGGCATGGCTATGATCAGATCCTACACAGACAGCTGTCTAGTGCAGAGGTAGGCAAACTACAGCCTGTGGGCCACATCTGGCCTGCGGGACCATCCTGCCGGGCCCCCGAGCTCCTGGCCTGGGAGGCTAGCCCCAGGCCCCTCCACTGCTGTCCTCCTTCCCCCCAGCCTCAGCTCGCTCGCTCCGCCACAATGCTCTGGGTGGCGGAGCTGTGAGCTCCTGGGGCAGCACAGCAACAAAGCCCAGCCTGACCTGGTGCTCTGAGCTGTGTGGTGGTGGTGGCAGCATGGTCTGGATCCAGCCTGGCGGCATGGCTGTAGCACCACCAGCCACCAGTGTTCCAGGCAGCGTGATAAGGGGGCAGGGAGCAGGGGGGGTTGGATAGAGGGCAGGGGAGTTATGGGTGGTGGTCAGGGGGCGGGGGTGTGGATAGGGGTTGGGGGGGAACAGGGGGTTGAATGGGGGCAGAGGTTCTGGGGGGGCAGTCAGGAATGAGGGGGTGTTGGATAGGGTGGCAGGAGTAAGTCAGGGGCAGGGGTTCCAGGAGCAGTCAGGGGACAGGGAGAAGGGGTGGTTGGATGGGGCAGGGATCCCGGGGGGGCCATCAGGAATGAGCGGAGGGGTTGGATGGGGCGGCGGGGGTCTAGGGTGGTCAGGGGACAGGGAGCGGGGGTGTGTGGATGGGGCAGGGGTCCTGGGGGGGGGCAGATAGGAGGTGGGGGCCGGGCCACGACCCCCTCCCCTAACCGGCCCTCCATACAATTTATGAAACCCGATGTGGCCCTCAGGCCAAAAAGTTTGCCTGCCCCTGGTCTAGTGGGTCACATTTACTGCTGCTCTCAGGGAGTTTGGGCAAGCTGGTTAAAATGTCAAAAATGACATTGATATCTTTGGTCATTGTAGAACAAGGATACAATTATGGGCCATTGAGTTTAAACTACTGCAAGTGCCACATTCTTTTAATGCTTATCTAGACTAGAACAGCAGCTGAGAAGACTATCTTTTCACATAGCAGGTCAGTCTGCATAGCAGCCTGCAAGTGATCTGAGAAAATATGTGATGATATCAGAGCACATGTTGAGAGAGACAGGTTAGAACCATCACACAGAACATTCAGCTATAAAGGGATTTAATTGCATCTGCCTTCAATTATCTTGTGCATTTCCTGCAGACCATTCTGAAAATGTGCCTCCAAAATTTAAACTTAGATTAGACAGACTATTTCATTGACCAGAAAAGGAGAGAGCCCAATGGAAGAGGAGAGAGCCCAATGGAAGAAAGAAACTTGACAATCACATCACACTGAAGTTTTGAAATTTCAGTCGTGTCTTTTGAAATTAAGACCAAGATTCTTCATTCCATGTGTAGGCACCTAAATAGTGCCTGACTTTTCAAAAGTGCTGAGCATTCAACAGCCTCTAGGAAGAAGCTGGGTACTGAGATTCTTTAGAAAAGTAAGCCACTATTTAGATGCCCATATATAGAATGAAGAACCTAACTTTAGGCATCCAGTTTTTAAAATTTTGGCCTAAGCTTCCTCAGTCCTATTAATCCTGTCTCAAGTGTGGAGATGGACTAGAGGCTCTCTCAAGGTCCCCTTTAGCCCTACATTTCTATAAAACTATTGTCATTTATTCTGAATGATAAAATTGGAGAAGCTATTATTTTTACATCAAGTCTCAGGAGTATTCATATTTCCAGTGACAGCAAAAAGAAAGGCTGAAGTATGCCTTCTCCATCACTGTCATGGTACTATATCTTAAAAATTCTCCCTCCTCTTTCCCTGCATTAGATTACTCTACAGAGTCCTGATCCAGATAATTTTATGTTGATAATAGTCACTTGTCTATCCACTGAATGGTTGCAATGTGCTATTTCTACGTAAATGAACATTCTTCTTGGGTGTGGGTTACTACACAACACATTGGACAATGTGTCCATGGTGTCAGACTCCAGTTGGATCATATATTACTTTAGCCCTTCTGCTAGGTCTGTCTTTCACAGGAGATTGTTCAGCTTCCACAGAACATTCTATTTTTATGAGGATTCTTTTTCACTGTTCTTCATTTTCATCCTGTTGCATTTTGGCTCCCAGGTAACCTAAGCTCTAGTTCATTATCCTTAGAACAACATCTCTTTAGGTTACTCAAAATGGTGATTTCCTCAGGATGGTGATAACATGAACAGAGAATGCATACGCTTGTCAGTTAAAGTGTCAGAATTCACAGGAGATCTGTCCTCTGGGAAGCACAGAACATTTAAATGAATAAATACCTTTTATAGAAGGTATTTTAAAAAAGGTTTTTATTGTTAGTCATGATTGTACTTCAGTGATCCAGAGCAGGGGGCTGTCAGCCTGATTCTAAGAATTTTATTCCAAGTTCCCCCTGTGACCATGGGGAAGATAGTTAAGCATTCCATAGCTCAGTTTATACATCTGTAAAATAGGTATAAAATACATCACAGAGGTAATGCAATGATTGTAATGTAATTAATATTTGTAACATGCTTTGATTTCATCAAATGAAATATTACATAGTGCTTTGAGATCCTCAGGAGATATGGAGCAGTAAAAAATGGTATTACATTATTTATTATCTTTCACTTTAAAACTTGACAATTAAAGTGTCTACGGGTTTTCTCCTCTTCCGCTGGGTTATTATTGATTTTGCTGTTCTACTGCTGCAGAAGGCAATACTTCTTGTTTAGTAGTAATCTGTCCTTGTCACAGCACCACCACACACCACTGAGGAAGTCAGCAGGAATGGAATGTGCTGCACAGTTCTAGGATGCTAGCCACACACTAGTAGGCTGCCAGACCCAATACTCTATTTATTGCTTCTCTGTTTTATAAAGGGACATTGCTTGTTAACTAACTGCTTCTGCTCCCAGCATAGTGGAAGCTCAGGTAGAGTGGACTCACAGTGAATTTCAGAGCAGTTGCATGCAAATGTTATTAATTTTATAAGACTTCTTGGTATTAGCAAATATGTTTATAAATTGGTTCAAAAAATTAAGCTCACAAAACAGTGAGTGGAGTAGGGAGGGAAATAATTTATCTATTTCAAACATTCTAGCTGGTAAACTAGTCCATGTGCTCTTAAAAAAGGATTAGGTTTAGTAACTGAGAATCTGGCATCAATCAGAGATGATGGTTTATAGGTAGATTGAGTACAAAGAGAGGTCCATTAGACTCAAAGGACACAGCAATGGAACAATGGAAGCAGACAGGAAGCCTGCACTAATAAATATGCCCACTGGGCCAGTGCCACTGCCTAGCATGGCATAGATACATACAGCAGGATTATACAGTAAATGGGGCAAACACAGTCCAGTCCATCTGTCATAAACATTAGGTCCAAAGGCCACAGGTGCAGATTGCACTAAAATGTAAAAATTACACCCAGACAGAGACTACTTTATATAACAGGGAGGGGAAAAAAGAGAGGAGAAAAAAACACAACAGTGATTTGTTTCCAATCAATAAATGTTCTCTGAACAGCCTTGTGTGTCCTTGGCAATCACTGTCTCTTCCTTTCTCTCAGTTATTTTACATGTATAATGTATATTGTATTTTTCAAAGGTGCCCAGAATATTCAAGATAGTTTTTTCCCCTCAAATAAATTTGCCCATATCAGCTTGATAATTGGGAAAAGGGGAGATAGATTTCAAGAAAGAGTCATTTCTCCACTCCGTTTCAGACATGCCCAGTGTGGTGAGAATACAATATACATCTGCTCAGCTATGGAATCACTTTCAGATGTCATGGTATGTGCAGCTGGAACGGTGCTCAGATAATGAACAGCCAAATGAGAGAGTTAGCCAGAATTTATCTATCTCCAGAAGTCCAGATAAAAGGCACCGAAATTTGGGTGCAGTAAGTACTATGCATGTACAAATAGCTTCTGCTTGTTTACAGTCTTCAGCTGCACTTCCAACTGATTTCTCATACTAAGGTATTCCTCCACAGTATGTCCTGCAGAATAAGCTATGTAACACGGGCTGCATGCTCAAGAAAAACATATTCAAAAAGGGTAAAAAATGTCATCATTCTCTCATGTCAGAATAATCTTTGCCCATCTTGTGTTAAATGGCGACACGAATATATTGCATGCATCAGGAAGAGTGCCCTGATGATTTGAGCAATACAAGTGCAAGAAGAGTCTATTAAGGAGTATAATTAAAAAACAACCAAAAAAAGCATCAGTAGTAGCACTAATATCTCTCGAATAGTGTGGTTTTACCGCTCGCTACCAAATCTAACTGAAGTACTCAGTGAAATGTGGAAGTTTTTCCTTGTCCTTTTGTCCTTTTCCAGACATTCTTTGATGTAATAGGTTAAATTTATATAAACACTTTTCTAGGTGTCTGTCTGTTTGTTTCAGTTACAGATGCCATCTCTTTCACAAAACCCTGATGGAAAAGTCCTATAGAACATAACAGAAAGTGATAACTCTTCTAGAGGTTTTTGAGTCATTCAACAGAATTCAGTACAGAATTATATCCCAACTATAGAATTATGCTGGTTTAACAAACAAACTCACATATCATTTTCTATTTAATCATAATGAAATTTCTACAGAACCCTAACATATTTCTATACACTCTATTGGTTTCTCTCCCATATTAAATCTTGTAGGACTTTCGAATAATAGAAAACAAACTCTACCCATCCTTCCCCTTTTATCCAGGAAATCATTATTTGCTCCCTATACGATGAGTGAAATCGTGAAAGGACCCCCTAAATTATTTGCCAACAGATTACTAATGGAAATGAAGAGGAACAGGAAGTACCGGGTTTTATTTTTCTTCTGCGGCAGATTCCTTTGGTATATTCGCTTGCAATTGGGTAGCAAAGACCGAGTAGGGGTGAAGTAGGTAATGATTATATGTTGTCATCTCTTAATTGAACAACCTCAAAAACCTTAAAGATTAAATATTACAAAAAAACAAATCACTGTATTTTTATTTTAAAAAACAACAACAAAAAAACATTTGAAGAATCCAGAGGTTCCTGTAGTTTGTTTCCTGAAACTAAAAGAGGTCTAGATAACAGGAGTTGGAATGGCCTGAACAAGTTGAGTAGCCCTTCATGAGGGGAATGGAAGTATTCACCTCATTTGCCCAAGAGCTCAGAGACGGAGGAACAAACGTGGCCTCTTTGATAGAGGCTTTTCTCTCTTATAGACTATCAGTGTGTCTGATACTTAAGGACTCCAGTTGTCTCATCCGGTGCCTAAACCCAGTACAACAGCAGCTCCTTGTCCCTCATGATTTGACACTGCAATGTCTCCCAGTGCCTCTGTAGAAACCACTTGTCCTCTTTATGTTCCTAGTTCCTGTTATCCAGAGTGGACTCCCACTCGACAAAAACAGCTGCCCAGCAGCAAGCCACATCTCCTGCTTAATCCATGCTGTGGATAAATACGGCAGTAAGGACCTCTCCAGGATCAGCTTGAAGGTGCTGATCCCCACCTTGATGCTGCTGCTATGGTTGTGACCTCACCTCCCCCTTGGCTGACATTGCTTTTTGCTCATCTCTCCTCCCACCAACTTCTCAGTGACACGGAAAGTGAGGCTTAAGACTTTCCTCCCTGACAGCATCTCACTGCTATTATGCTGGTGGGTGATCATGCAGCTGCAGGAGCAGGTACATGGCCCTCCACCATGTGTAGAAGAGATTCCAAAATATAGTTGCACTGGGTATTGTTCCCCCAACTCAATTTCTGTCCATATGGAGGAACATTAGAACATGTGCAAATATCTCCAGCGGGTATCATGTCTCCAACTAAAAGACTTCTCCGCTATTCCCTAAGCTTCACTCCTACACCCTGCCTTCCTTTCTCCTCTTCACTGCTACTTATGTAGATGTATTTATTCTGTATGAGAAAACTACGGACTTAAAAGTATGCACCTAATTTCTCCCGACCTCCTAACAGCGTCACTCCCAAACCCAGATGAGCACTTCCTGCACACATACACCAGTTCATCCCCAAATGCTAATAGTCACATGAATAAAAACTTTTCCCAAACAAAAAGCAGTTCACACAAATTTCCATGAGAGAGAACAAAAAGTGGTTATGAACAGGATCAGATAAAAACATGGTTCAGAATTCTACACTTTCCATCTCATTATTCACTTAGCTCTCCTAGCTAAACATCTGTACTCACAATTTTTCCAACATAAATGTGCAGCCCCAAGAGGTTCAGACACTTTGGATAAGTATCCAGTTTACACCTGTGATGAAGTGGGAACATTCTGTACTATTTTATGAGGCTGGTGTGTGCCTCAGTTTCCCCTATGCATTGCATGGCTACTTAATGTGGGGGGGTGGGAGGACTACATTTGCTCTCAAGGAAGGCTGAAAGACTAGGTGTGTGTGTGTGTGTGTCACCTAACCGTCTGAGTGGAGTGAATCTGTCATTAAAAAAGACTGGCCGAGGCCAGCTCATATCAATGAAAATCTGAGAAGACAATGGAAAGCCTGCGCACCAGGTCATTGACACCTATCAGCCAATGACCCGAGGGAGGAGGATTTCCTCACCTCTCAGTAGGCCAGCTGGGAAAAGAACCCCGCTCAAGAACAAAGAACTGGGAAGTGTGAGGTGGTGGGGATAACAGTTGGTTTCTGGAAGAAGCTTAGAGCTCTCTCACCTGGGAACAGACTAAGGAAGGAAGTTGGAGCGTGAGAGACAGAGCACCGAAAAATGGAGTTCACTGCAGTTTGGCTGGTGCTCTGGGCTGACCAGAATGGACTATGGTTTAATTTTCATTTCTCTCTGCTAACCTAACAACTCCTTATGCTGTATTAGAGTTGACTAAGAAACCCTATTGCTTTGAAAACGCTGCTTGAGTGTCACTGTAAATATTTGGTGTGGTGCAGGAATCCCCAGAGTCTCTACCAGGAGTCTGTCTCAGTTCAACACACTGAACAGAGCTCATAGCATGAAGCAGGAGCGCTGAAGCCCTAGAGGCTCACTCTCAGGAGGCAGTGAGGCTGTGTGGCCTACCCTGAATGAAGAGTGAAACCCTTTGGGGTCTGGCACATCAAAGAGGTTCCTCCAATAAGCTGTTCCAAAGCCGAAGGCGTTGCCCCCACCCTGTGGGTTTGTGACCACACCCAAACTCCAACGTTTCAGATTTGACCATCATCAGTATTGGAACAACACTTTGACTTTACCTGTCTTATGTGGCCACATGTCTGATGCCTAAGCACAAGTGACTGAACCACTCTTAAAAGCATTTAGGTTTCTTGCAACCTGATCCACGCTGGTGAAAGGGAAAGAATGCCTCACTTCAGCATTGGCTATGGAGGAATTACACATGTGTTAAAAGGGGATGCCTTGGACAGCTCTAACCAGTGCTCCCCCAATGCAACTCTGCCAGCTCATGGGGAATAGAGCCAGTGGCCTGTCCCTGTCCCTGTTTGACATATAGCTAACTCCTACCCTATTTCCCTCCATGCACCTAGATAAATTATAGCTGCTATGTCATAGGTGTGTCTCTTCTTTTAGTACACTTGCATAGGACCACCCATAATTTGAACCTCCTTCTTCATTGTTTTACATGTAAGATATATCCAGTTCCATACATTCTTTCACCTAGGGTTTCCTTTATTTGCAGTGCTGAGAGGCACCTGAATTACACTACTCCAATTAAAAAAACAACACACTAGCACAATTGTTAACTCTTCCAAAGAAATTGATGTGGTTAAACACCTTTTGTGGTGGCAGTGATGTGCCCTCAGTTGTGAAGGAAGAATGTATTCAGTCTATGCACCAAAGAGTGTGCATTGCATAACTTTACTGGGATTGTTTACAAGCCCATTACCATTACAGATACTGCTGCACAGGATCTATAATTACATTTATGCCTCATGAGCAAGCTGATGGAAAGAAACATTTGCTTAAGGCTCCAATCAATGAACGTAGAGCTTACACTGGTCTTTATTTTATACAAGCATAATGCTTATTACTTTGGAGCATTCATTACAATTATCAGGCTATGCTAGCAGAACTATATAGCAGAGGACTCTTGGGCTTCTGATTCTCTATTCTGGTTATGATTTAGCATATAAACCCATATGCTCTTGTGCCTAGACAGTGCAACACACATGACTCTCAAACCAAAGGCCCATAGCTATTACTTTTGAGATTAATCCATTCTGAAGCCTTTGAACTGCAAAGGATCAATCCTTCCTGCCAATATATGGCACAAATCATCCCTGGCTGGGATGATTTAGTTGCGGTTGGTCGTGCTTTGAGCAGAGGGTTGGACTAGATGACCTCCTGAGGTCCCTTCCAACCCTAATCTTCTATGATTCTATGATTTCACCACATACAGTGTCTTAGTAAACTTCCTCTTGCAACACAAATGCAGCAGTCAATTTTCCAGCGTACAGTATGTGGTAGCACCCTCCATGTATCAGAGAGCTGGACCAAGTCCTGTAACTGCAGACTTGACTAGGTTGTTTTTCTTAAATGGAACATAAAATACCTCTGGGTTGACAACTTGGGTGCCAAGTTTCAGCCACTGAGTTTTTGAAACATTTTCAAGCAGGTGCAGATACCACCTGGCACAGTGTAAAGGAGCACAATAGGAATGCCTAAATAGATTAGACTGATAGAAATGATACAGCATCCTCACTGTGAACATACTGCTTATTGTAGTAAAAATATTGTCAAGCTACATGCATGTTCGGAGACAGTGACAAAACGTGTTTGCACCCTTGCCATTGGAATCAGAATTCTACAACACTGTCACAAGCTGAGGCTGACTGTGGTGAATTTCATTGTGCTCCTACCAGCCAGTAGTGGCTGGAACACAGTTATTAAGGACTTGATCCCAAGATCAAGAACTAGTGGACCATAATACTTAGTCCTGCCATGAGTGCAGGGGAATGGACTAGATGACCTCTCGATGTCCCTTCCAGTCCTATGATTCTATGATCCTTCTCCTGCATCGTGTATCCTTTTATGCCACCTTTCCCTTCCCCTCCCCTGTCCAAAAAATCCCCGTGACACTACTTGCATTAGAATCATGTTCCACTTACTCTGAGTTAGGAACCAGTCACAGCAGAGTCTGTGAGTTGCCAGGTATCTCAATCTACATGAACTTTCAGTGTTCAGAACCTTGCAAGGTGCCTTAGGTCTTACAGTTAACACCTTGTCCTATTTTGTAATTTAATAGATATAGTTCACCCCCTGCATTACAAACATAAAACAAATACATTTGATGTTCTCCATCACAGTCTTTCCTCCCACCTAAACACACACTTTTCCTCGGTCACATAATTGGGCCACTATTACTGGATAATGCTTTTACTTGTGGAACCATTTGTTCTGCTTATTGTAGTAAAAACATTGTCAAGCTATTTGCATGTTCAGAGACAGTGATACTATTACAAATGATTTAAACAGATGCAGAAAAAAATTGACTATTAAAATCAGGTTATTTGCTTTCTAAAATACAAACTTATATATATATATATATATATTGACAAGATTTTCTGATTTATCAATAACTTTGTTGCAATTCAATTGCCTGTAAAATAATAGGTATATGCAAATATGGGGTATGTTGTAAAAATACAATTGTTAAAAATGGAGATTTCCTCAGAAATAACTTTCATGTGTTGTAAACATAGAAATATTTATTTATATGCACTGGAAAAATTGAATTAATATTTGTTTTGGTCAGAGTTAAGGCTGCTGTATGAATTTTGATTTCTTACCCATACTTATGTATGACAGAATTGCCTGAAGTTTTATGTATGAAAAGTGAAGCAGTTTTTAGTCTTTGTGAGAGAACCATAATTCAGGATTTCTTTTATTTCTAGAGTTGGTGTCAGTTAGGAAAGGAGGTCAACAATCTCAATGCACCAATTTATTTAGGTTTTTTTTCCAGGGCTGGCATATATATTTACAGGACACTGAGAGAGGTTGAGGAAATAAATGAAAATAATAACAAATTGCTAAGATTGTTTAAGCTACACAGGGAGAAAAGATATAACACTGGAATTCGTTTCCAACTGCTCTCAAGGGAATGGCAGAAATATTTATACTGCCCAAACTACTGTAATTAGTGAAAAGCACCATTTCCTATCCGACGTAAGTACTGTAAACAAGTGACTGTACTACTAAATGCACTCATCTGAAATAGTAGGGACACCAGAAATAAAATGGCTAATTCGATGTTTTCTTTTGTAACATGGGATATAATTTATTTTTCAGTTATTTTTGCACTTTGTGGATTGATGCCCTGAATACAAGAAGGGGAAAATCGTGATTAACTCAGTTGGTCCAAAGCCTGGCATGTCCTTGTCTACATGCAGGGGTCTACACTACTGCAAATATCCTGATTACTGACCACCAATGACTGAATCAGGCCTAATCCCAATTTTAGACAAAGCCAAAGTGTACAGTACATGTTAAAATATACATCATTCCAATATTTAAAAAATAATGTATTCCCTATTGAGCAATGTACAAAGGCCAAAGATTATTCCCCTTACCGTATTCAACACGAAATACTAAAATACATAATCATCTGAATGTGGGGCTATGGGATAGCCCAACAATTCACATCTGCTTGACAGGGAAGGGTTTTAAGAAATGGCAAACCCAAGGAATCACAGAAGTTAGAAAGGGAAGAAATAGTGAGATCATAGAGTTAATACACCTATAAGTATGTGATAGACAATAGTATCCCAATCAAAGAAATAGCAAATATTAATTTGGTAACAGAGTACAACTTTTGGTGATAACAGAGCCCTTCTGTTCCTTAATCATTTACAATTTAGAAGTAATTTGCTGTATAGGGTATGGATACAGATAAGAATGGCAAACTCTTAATATGATATATATGTGGTAGAAGTACACCTATTCATTGATATTATTTTGGTCACTGAATTTTAGGGGTTTTATACTCCATACAGGTCAAGACAAGGCAGACTAGGTGTTTATGCAATTTGGCTTATAAATAAAATTCACTGAAGCAACACAAACAGTTGGACTTCTACATTTTAGGACTTGAGAGCTAAAAAGAGACATTTAAAAAGAAAAGAAGAATGACCTTAGTTTCAACCTTCGTGGTAGTTTTCAAGAAATGTATTTGGTCAGGGAAAAAAAACTGAAACAGCTAGTAAAAATAAATGCTCATCAATCACTATAAATGTGTTTTTGCAAAATTGTTCATACCTTTTAGTCCCATGTATAAATGCACAGAAGCATGCAAAGACAGGAAAATGTTACATATCTGAATGATCTTGAGAACAGAAGTTTAGTTAGGAATAAGGTGACCAGATGTCCCGATTTTATAGGGACAGTCCCGATTTTGGGGGCTTTTTTCTTATATAGGTACCTATTACCCTCCACCCCCATCCCAATTTTTTACACTTGCTATCTGGTCACCCTAGTTAGGGAAGAAAGGTGTTTTGGGTTTGGGTTTGTTTTGTTCAAACTTAGTTTTTCTAAATACAGCCAAAATGAGGGGTGGGGATGGGGGGACTGGGTGAATCTTCATTAGAAAGCTTCTCTCCATACATTTGTGATACATTAAGAGTAATTTATGTTTATCTAGAGAAAAGCTAGGCTGTTAATTGAAGGCCCACTTAAATCTAGGTATTATGTGAGATTTCATGGCCCAAACAGATTTCAATATTCTTGGTTAACATTCCAGTCTGCAGAACACAGAGGAAATGCTCATCTACCTGCACTTATGCCCACATTATAGAAGAATATTGACTGTTTTCAAGATGATTGTTTCTTTTCACAAAGAAAAGGTGTTAACCATTGGAGAAATCCTGGCCACACTGAAGTCGATGGCAAAACTTCTACTGACTTCAGTGGGGCTAAGATTTCACCCAGTGTGTTTAAAGGGACAGTCTGCATAACAAAGTTGACTTGTCATACTGGACTGACCACTGGAATCTAGTGGTACCTAATATCTTTCATTTGGCTGTGGCTTTTACATAGGTCACAAGGTGACAAAATGGGAGGCAAACCACACACAAAAAGGTCAATTGTGCAATTATTTATCACTGGTGCCCCAAAAGCAACCAGCGTAAGCCATAAAGCTCAACTGTTGGAATCTCTTGTAAAGTTTGCAGGTAATCCCTCCCCAATGACAGCTTGTCACATTTCTGCCACAGACGGTAGAGCTTTTCTCATGAGTAGGTCATCTGTTGTTAGTCGTGTGCAACAAAAATGTGCACCGAAATGAGTTACAAAGTTCATAAGTACTTGTGGCTGCAACCAGCTTTTGACAAGACAAAACAAAACAAAACAAAACAAAAAACCCTGCTAAGATAACTTACGAAGTCAAAATGCATGGATATTTTACCTCAGCAAATGCAGTGTCCAAAATCCAATTAAGTATTATACAGTTTTGAACATAGGACCATAGGCCAAAGTTCAGTCTAGGATGCCTGAAACTACCATCTAAATCCACATTTAGGTACATAAGTAAAAATCTCATGATTTTCAGAGGTGTTGAGTACCCAATACTCTCACCCAAGTCAATGGAAAGTGATAGTACATCACAGGATCAAACTATTAATTAGTATGGGTAGAATTTGCAAAAATGTTCAGTGTTAGCATAGCTCTAGACCCAGTGAAGTCAATGGTAAACTTCCCCATGGCAACACTCTCACTGACTGCATGAAGCGCAGAGTTAGACCAATGCTGAGTCAGAGTGCTTCTGAAAATCCCACCTTTTTGAGAGGGCACTTCCTACCAGAGTTCTTTTTTTAGCCCTCTTTGTTTAAATTTGTACAATTTCTCTGAGAATCACAAAGTACAACTTATAGCAAAGTGCTTTTCAAAAACCTTAGTAAAAATAACTAAGAAACAAAACAGGTAACATGTAGGTGGCACTTTTTAGATCTACAGAAAGCAGCTTCAACAAAAGTCCTTCAGAAATGAACTTTTATGTTGCTACTGTACATTGCAGGATCTTTGCAGATACAAAGCCTTTGTTAGAATTGGAGGATTCTCTTTCCTTACTTTAGATCATTAAAGGAAACCGTGAGCAAACAACAGCTTTAAAAAGTGATACTAAACATACTTAGATTTTACATACTGAATTTTAAGAACATTTTGTTCAATCTTGATTATCCAAATCTCTGCTACTTGAGAAAGGATCACGGCCCCTACTTGTTAATTTAATTGACAATTTCCTGTATTATCTGAAACCTTGATTCTCTAGAATTATTCTATGCCTCCCACTATCACCCTGCAAGACATAATTGAGGTTATATTATGAACAGGTTAGACAAACATCTGGCAGGGATGGTCTAAGTATACTTAATCCTGCCTCAGTGCAGGGGGATGGACTAGTGATCTCCTGAGATCCCTTCCAGCCCTACATTTCTATGATTTCTATACTTTGCCAGCAAAAAAGTTTGTAAAAAAGAATTACATGCTGGCCTGTACAATGATCCCACAAAATAATAAATCTAGTGTCTCATTGCAAGCTGTCCTGTGCTACCATACACATGCTGTTGCTACTTAAAAAACTTTATTTAAGTGTTCTGTCATTATTACATTATCTTCCAAATATTTTGAATCTACCTTGGTGGAGAAGACGGAAACATTTAGTATAAGTTATTGTCTTTTAACAGATTTTTAAAGAGTTACAGCTGGGGACTAGACATGGCGTATAAAACACTGTGCTTTACTATGTACCGGTAGCAGGTATACTTCCATTTCAGCACTCTGCACTGACCTCTACTGGTTTATCCACTGTAAGCTCCAAAAATACTAAACAAGCCAAAGTTAGCCTATTATTGCTGAACTTTTTACCTCTGTTCAGATTTGAGTTTGATAAAATGAACTGGCTGTAGCATAACAGGGTATTAGTCACCACACATCCGAGGAAAGAAATGTAAGAGGAAGTAGAGTTTTAAACCATTTGTGATGCAGTTATTTGTATGGAGGGTGAGACACTACTAAAGCAAACAGATTAAAACCACTGCAATTACAGTTGGTATAAAGATATTAACAACACAAACATCCAAGATACTATTTTGATTGTATTTAAGTGTGGTTTATTTATTGTCAACAATTTCTTGTTCATCTTTACTATCTGGTGTGTTGTATCCACCAGCTGTGTTTCATTTTATATATACATTTTAAGCATTTTGGCTTTTTGAGGCATGGACCACCTTTTTCTTATGTTTTTGTACAGTGTCAAGCACAGTAGGACCCTGGTCTATGATTATATATTCATTGTCTGCAATCATTCATATTTGACAGATTTCCATTTTACATAACACATTCGTCTCCAGAACCCTCTTCTGCTGAATTATTTGCTCTAATTAGAACTGAGCTGGCAACTTTACTATCTGTCCTTATCTACTACACACCAGTGGATCAAAGTTCAGCAGCAAGTCTGATGTTATAAAAGTATCACTATATCAAATCAAAGTCATTAACATGTCTCGTTGAAAGCAGTGATGTGGTTGCTTCAGGCTTCTTACTACTCATAATTTATCACTGGTCTACTTATTCAGTCTCTCAACTATATTTAGACCTTTGTGCTTTACAGTAAAAAACAACCCAAGTTCAGAATAAGTAAACTAGCAAACGTTTCCATGCTCATTTACCACAAAAAAACATTTTCAGTATCTGCGACACTTATGCTGCGAAACTTTCCAATTTTCTAAGGCTATTTTTAGACTTCCTTGTTATATAACTCTTCAGCTATGAATAATAGTTTTATGACTCATGAGAACTTTATTTTCTCACACTGCTCCCCAGCCAATCTATCAATGAGCCCAAAAGAGCTGTTTTTTCTTTTTTTTTTAAGTCACCTGTGTTTGCTAGGAAAAAAAGTTCAGTGCAAGTATTGTGAAGTCTTGTTCTGTCTGTGTATAGAATAAAGTACAGTGCACATTGTGAATATGTTTGGGGCCTCAGATAATGGCAAGCAAAATGACCATTTGAAATTCTCAGGATCATGCCTACCTATTTGGTTTCTTATGTGTAACAATAGATGCAGTTTTCCTCTGTTTACACTTTTTAGATCCTAAACACAAATGGATAATCCAGATTGTTAGCAAAATCTAAAAAGAAATCCCATACCGTACAACTAAACATTTCAGCAACTTTAGCACTATTTATATGAAAACCATTTCCCTCTTAACTTCTTATATATCCTAATTTCTCTCTTATCTTTGTTTTTTTCCCCGCTTATCTCACCTGAACCTAACATCACCAGATACTATGGTGATGAATGCTTTAGAAATGGCTGCAACAAATAACAAAATCAATAAGATTCAGCAACAGTCCGCACTTTCCTCTGAATTCAGAAGAAAGGCAACTGGCTTCCTTTGCAGTTAATATCAGTGTTGCTCCTTGAGTGACCAGCAGAGGGAGAAAAGGGGGTGTTCATACAGAAGGTAAATACTTGGGAGAGTAATTCCCCAGGATGATTTGCCCTGGATCCAAATTAGTCCAGGTAGCGTCAAAACTACAAGCCATGGTTCCATAGCAAAATGTGTGTTGCTGAAACCCTGTACATGATTTTACTTAGTCAAAGCACTGCAGTCAATTCTCTCTCTCTTACCTTTACCTGGTGACTTTGTACAGTTGCCTGATAGGTCATTTTCTTCTAGTTTTGTTGTTTTTTCCACCGTTCTGATTCTTGCGATGTTATTTCTGAGACTTTTACAAACAACTGGATCCAATTTCCTTATTCTTTTCTAAAATTGCAAACAAAAATATATTGGAGTTTTACCATAAATATTAGATCTTTTAGCACCTACACTATAATAATGAGACTTGCAAATCAATATCTTTTATCTTAAAACATGGAAGTACAGAATCTATTTATGATAGATTATAACTCACAAACACACTAAATACATTGATTCTTCTGTACAGTGTGTTGACTTGATTGCAGTAAAATCATTCTCTTCTCATGAAAGGTTTTGAAACAATATTTTCTGTCAGCTCTACACAAAATATTCCACAACTACCCCAATATTTTATTTTTCCTTACCTCTGGTATCCCAGTGAGGTCACATTCTGTTAAAAACATCCTGCCAAGCTTGGTACAAAAGGGCTCCAAAGAATCAGAATACAGAAGCTATGCAACTTGCTGACTAACTTTGCTCTGTGTTATTTACCAACTACACAAAGAAAATGCTGTCTATTCAAAACACATTTCAAAACTCTTTTCACAGAAAGTGAGTGAACAAACGGTCCCATGTCCTAAGCTGTAGTCTCATCTCCCATGAGCCCCGGTGATAGCTGTGGGGCATGGAACAGAGTGACACCACTACCAGTCACTACAAGGCACTTTTGTAAACAACTTTGTGAGTGTGTGTAGAGGAAAACAGGACGGGGGCGGGGAAGTGTTACTTTTTTCTCTGTCTTAACATTATGGTTTCTTGCTTTATCATCTCCGATTCAGAACTTCAGTCTCACTTTGTAAGTTTTGCTTGCTAAAAACAAATTTGTAGTCCCTGTAGTATGTTTACTTTTTTATCTGAAACCTTTCATCTTGAAATGGGCCTCAACTGAAAATTTTGAACAAGTTTTACATCTGGATTCAGATGCGCTAGCCCCAGGGCTCAGACTTAGGTGTTCAGGATTCCAGTAGGCCTATTACATCAACAAGGCCTCATTGTAAAATTCAGAACCAGATTCTTATGCCATGTCTTCCCATTCCCACCCCCCCACCCCAAAGTTCAGGATGCTTGGATTTGGTGTTTCCCTTTGGCACATTAAAGAAAGAGGCCTTAGTTACAAAATTCAAACCCAAGTTTGGATTTTTAGAGCTCCCAAAGTTCAGGTGGGCATGGAATTTCAGATCCAACATTCTGATTTGTCTCATTATACAGGTGAGCTCTCAGAGCAAAATCCCTTCTAAAGTTTGGGGATGATCTAATCTTGGGTTCTAGTTTAGGCACTTGTCTGTTTTTAACATTTATTTTTAAATAATCTCAATCATTTCAAGTATTCTTAATTTTACAAAGGGTTGTCTCTCTCTCTGTTTTTATGTATTCATAAATACAGCCTTCAGGGACTTGTCCCCTGTTAGTCACAAATTTACACGTGGGAAATTATAAGCAGAACTGCTTTATTCAGCTCTTCCAGCACAGTGATCAGTAGACTTCACCATGCTAAACCATAAAAAAAACTTCCTTATGCTCAGAATAACTCATGGACAATGACCATTTTCCATCCATGGCAAGATCCAGAACTTTGTTGTCATTACTACATTTATAGTTCCATTCTTCTAATGACCAGCAGCAGAAATCAATCCCCTCCCACTTCCCCCCTCCAGCCCCCATTTATTTCTTTTTAGCTTTGATCTATAAGGCACACATTTCTACACTTGGCTAGTAGTAATAAATGTTTTTGTTTAACTTATATTTTTGAAGGTAACAAAGGTAGGTATTACATAACATCTGTTACTTTTAGGTGTGTGAGAGGACAACATAAGAATAAGATGTAGCGATTATCATATTTCAGTTATATAGAAGGCAGCATAATCTACTGTACCTGTCTTTAGGTTTGTCCATGAACACACTTATACACATGGTTTACTCCATGTTTAAAAACTGCCTCATTGACTTCAATGGATGGTTCATATGATTACAGTTAAGTACATGCATGTTTTCAGGATTGGGAACTAAGATATTTCCAAAGTACCTTTGTATAAAGAATAAGCACTATTACAAATGAGTATAAAGATTGTTAAACTATTAAATCTGGTAGCAAATTTTATGTACTGGATGACGCAGATGTAAATGGCATCTCAAAAAATGGTAAACTGTTTTTTAAGCCTGTAAGGTTTTCCATAGATAGGTTGACTCATGCTTTACTGAATTGCATACCACTTGAAAGCATATGATACTTGAACTTCCAAACTGTTAGACAAAATCTTGCAGAAATCAGTAACATTTGAAATGGATTAATTCTGCAGCCAGGAACAGTGACTGACATGGTGGGTGGCCCAAGCACAGACAGCACTATTCTTCATATTTTTCACTGACGCTTGCAAAAGAAACTTAATTATTTCTCATTGACTAGAACCCAATCTGCAACAAATAAAATGCTTTCGGGACCAATTCCATCACTTTCACCTGTTGGGTAGCACTTAACCCAAGTGAATAGGCTCTTAATTTGTATATATCTGAAACTCTGCAATAGGTTTTTCTATTATCATTATTTTTATTAAGAGGAAATAATACAACCCTAAAAGAAAGTAGCCAGTTAAGACATTAGGGACCTGATCCAAAGCCCACTGGTGTCAATGGAGCCTTTCCATTGATTACAACAGGCTTTAGATCAAGTCCCAAATTTATTTAATATCTTAAATAATCATTATTAAAATTAGATATACGCTACTGTGCCTCACTGAGTAACCACATTATCGGATGTTACCCTTGTTCTCGCCCTTCTTCAGCCTCCAAACTCTTCCCAATTCTGTCTATCTATATCTCAGATATTTCTATGGCTCGGACTACCATAGTATCTGAGCACCTACATGTCTTTAATGTATTTATCCTCACAACACCCTGGTGAGGCAGGGAACTGCTATTATGCCATTTCGCAGATAGCCTCAGGTCCTTAAGTGACTTGCCCAGGGTCACAGAGGAAGACTGTAGCAAAGCAAGGAACTGAAGCTGAGTCTTCTGAGTCCCAAACTAGTGTCTTAACTAGTGGACCATCCTTTATTTCTTCTATTATTGCCTCATTGCAGCGTATGCTAAATTAGTCCTTATCTAAAGGCGGAGGAGGCCTGGAATTACTTCAGGTCAAAGTTGCAGAAACTATCAGAAGCCTGCATCCCAAGAAAGGGGGGGAAATTCTTAGGCAGGAATTGTAGACCATGGTGGATGAGCAAGCACCTCAGAGAGGTGATTAAGAAAAAAGCAGAAAGCCTACAAGGAGTGGAAGATGGGAGTAATCAGCAAGGAAAGCTACCTTATTGAGGTCAGAACATGTAGGGATAAAGTGAGAAAGGCCAAAAGCCATGTAGAGTTGGACCTTGCAAAGGGAATTAAAACCAATAGTAAAAAGTTCTATAGCCATATAAATAAGAAGAAAACAAAGAAAGAAGAAGTGGGACCACTAAACACTGAGGCTGGAGTGGAGGTTAAGGATAATCTAGGCATAGCCCAATATCTAAACAAATACTTTGCCTCAGTCTTTAATGAGGCTAATGAGGAGCTTAAAGATAATGGTAGGATGAAAAATGGGAATGAGGATATGAAGGTAGATATTACCACATCTGAGGTAGAAACCAAACACGAACAGTTTAATGGGACTAAATCGAGGGGCCCAGATAATCTTCATCCAAGAATATTAAAGGAACTGGCACATGAAATTGCAAGTCAATTAACAAGGAGGACTGGCCAAGCCTGCCCCGTGCCAACTACCCCGAGGAGGAGCCGAGCCTGCCTTCTGCTACCTACCCAGAGGAGCCAATGCTGGTGGAGAGCACCGACGACACTAAGACGGCCCAGGTACCATACAAGGGGGAGTGTGGAAGTAGACCGGGGGTAGCCGACCCCAGTCTGGCTGCTGCCCTGCCAGAGCCGATGTCAGTGTGTTGCGGCCAGGATCCCCACTGACAGCAATGAGTTTCCGTCGCTGCTAGGGCCCCAGGCTGGGACGCAGTGGAGTGGGAGGGCCTGCGTCCCCCCTGCCACCCACTCCTTGGGTGACAGACTCCCCCTGTTTCCCCTGGCCTAGAGAGGCCGGGTACCTGATTGACTATTTGTTTGCTGCCCCGCCCTGACCTAGGGCCTGGGCTGCCCCAAACTGACCCAGCCCCTGCTACAAGGCTTGGGCCACTGACAGACTAGTTGCTTGCTGCCCCGCCCTAACTTAGGGCCTAGGCTGCTATAGACTTTGTCTCAGCCCTTGCTTAAGGGCCTGGGTTTCGTACCTCTTGACTCAGCCCCTGCTTATGGGCCTGAGCCCCTAACTGTGTGCCTGTTGTCCCAGACTGCCGCCAGACCAGAGCGAGGCGGTGGGACACCCCACAGCCCTGCTGAGGGCCGAACCTCGGCCCAAACCTACTACAGATGGGGATCAATATGAAAATTGAAAGATGGATAAGGAACTGGTTAAAGGGGACACTACAACAGGTCATACTTAAAGGTGAACTGTTAGGCTGGAGGGAGGTTACTAGTGGAGTTCCTCAGGGATTGGTTTTCGGACCAATCTTATTTAATCTTTTTATTACTGATCTTGGCACAAAAAGTGGGAATGTGCTAATAATGTTTGCGGATGACATAAAGCTGGGAGATATTGCCAATACAGAGAAAGACTGGGTTATCATACAAGAAGATCTGGCTGACCTTGGGAACTGGAGTCATAGTAATAGGATGAAATTTAATAGTGAAAAGTGCAAGGTCATGCATTTAGGGATTAATAGCAAGAATTTTTGTTATAAGCTAGGGACGCATCAATTGGAAGTAACAGAGGAGGAGAAGGACCTCGGAGTATTGGTTGATCACAGGATGACTATGAACGGCCAATGTGATATGGCTGTGAAAAAAGCTAATGCGGTCTTGGGATGCATCTGGAATACTGTGTGCAGTTGTGGTCTCCCATGTTTAAGAAGGATGAATTCAAACTGGAACAGGTACAGAGAAGGGCTACTAGGATGATCCGAGGAATAGAAAACCTGTCTTATGAAAGGAGACTCAAAGAGTTCCTCTTGTTTAGCCTAACCAAAAGAAGGCTGAGGTGAGATATGATTGCTCTCTATAAATATACCAGAGGGATAAATACCAGGGTGGGAGAGGAATTATTTAAACTCAGTACCAATGTGGACACAGGAACAAATGGATATAAACTGGCCATCAGGAAGTTTAGACTTGAAATTAGATGAAGGTTTCTAACCATCAGAGGAGTGAAGTTCTGGAACAGCCTTCCAAGAGTGAACAGCCTTCCAAGGGGGCAAAAGACATATCTGGCTTCAAGACTAAGCTTGATAAGTTTATGGATGGGATGGTATGATGGGATAGCCTAATTTTGGCAATTAATTGATCTTTGACTATTAGCGGTAAATATGCCCAATGGCCTGTGATGGGATGTTAGATGGGGTGGGATCTGAGTTACTACAGAGAATTCTTTCCTGGGTGTCTGGCTGGTGAGTCTTGCCCACATGCTCAGGGTTTAGCTGATTACCATATTTGGGGTTGGGAAGGAATTTTCCTCCAGGGCAGATTGGCAGAGGCCCTGGGGGGTTTTCGCCTTCCTCTGCAGTGTGGGGCATGAATCACTTGCTGGAGGATTCGCTGCACCTTGAAGTCTTTAAATCACGATTTGAGGACTTCAATAGCTCAGACCTAGGTTAGGGGTTTGATACAGAAGTGGGTGGGTGAGATTCTGTGGTCTGCGTTGTGCAGGAGGTCAGACTAGACCAGGGGCGGCTCTAGCTTTTTTGCCGCCCCAAGCATGGCAGGCAGGCTGCCTTCGGCTGCATGCCTGCGGGAGGTCCCCAGTCCCGCGGATTTGGCGGCATGCCTGCGGGAGGTCCCCGGTCAAGTGGGTTCGGCATACCTGCCGCCGAATTCGCTGCCAAATCCGCGAGACTGGTGGACCTCTCGCAGGCAAGCCGCCGAAGGCTGTCTGACTGCCGCCCTCACAGGGACCAGCAGGGTGCCCCCTGCAGCTTGCCGCCCGAGGCACACGCTTGGAGCACTGGTGCCTGGAGTCGCCCCTGGACTAGACAATCATAATGGTCCCTTCTGACCTTAAAATCTATGTCATATGATTCTATGATCTTGCAAATGGATCTGCAGGGGTGGAATTTTGCTACAACATGGAACTTTGTTGAACTCATTGACACTTCACATGGAAGAAAATATCCAACTACACAATTCCTATGGCAGAATCAGAATCTGAGTGTATAAACTCTGTGTTATGAGGTACCTAGCACTGTAAAAAAAAAAAAGTAACAACAACAACAACAACAAAACTAGATCCAAAAGAGGAAATGTTTTTGATACTCTGAGGAGCCTAATTTCATTTATTTCACTTCATATACAGTCTGGGTCTCAGATTTTTTCTCGCAATTCTACTGACTTCAATGTTCGCTGCATACAATGTTCGCTGCATAAATACCTTAGCATACAATTTTTAAAAATTAAAACCATATTTTTTTAAATTAAAACAGTATGGCCCAAATTTTCAAGGGTTTATTGATATTGGGTACCTCCATTTTTGAGACTCTGAGACAGAGCCGGCCCACAACATTTTGGCACCTGAGGCGGGGAGCTCAAATGATGCCCCCATGTCCCCTTGCTTGGGTCAAAACTTTGAAAGGTCTCAATTCTGCTTTCTTCCTATTCTACTCCTCTCATGATTCTGCTCTGCTACCTACCCAAATAAAGGAGAACTAACAACTTAAAACACCTTGTTCAAAAGGTACAATATGATGGGGGCTAATTTAGCTATAACAAATCAGAAAAAAGATCTTGGAGTCATCGTGGATAGTTCTCTGAAGATGTCCACGCAGTGTGCAGAGGCGGATAGAGAATAAGATGGAGAATATATTATTGCTTTTATATAAAAGTAAAAGATATGTATAAATATATATATAAATCTTATATAAATCGATGGTATGCCCACATCTTGAATACTGTGTACAGATGTGGTCTCCTCATCTCAAAAAAGATATAGTGGAACTAGAAAAGGTTCAGAGAAGGGTAACTAAAATGATTAGGGGTTTGGAACGGGTCCCATATGAGGAGAGATTCAAGAAGCTTGGAAAAGAGGAGACTAAGGGGGGATATGATAGAGGTATATAAAATCATGAGTGATGTGAAGAAAGTAGATAAGGAAAAGTTATTTACTTATTCCTATAATACAAGAACTAGGGGTCACCAAATGAAATTAATAGGCAGCAGGTTTAAAACAAATAAAAGGAAGTTCTCCTTCACACAGCGCACAGTCAACTTGTGGAACTCCTTACCTGAGGAGGTTGTGAAGGCTAGGACTATAACAGCATTTAAAAGAGAACTGGATAAATTCATGGAGGTTAAGTCCATTAATGGCTATTAGTCAGGATGGGTAAGGAATGGTGTCCATAGACCCTGTTTGTCAGAGGGTGGAGATGGATGGCAGAAGAGAGGTCACTTGATCATTGCCTGTTGGTCCACTCCCTCTGGGGCACCTAGCATTGGCCACTGTCGGTAGACAGGATACTGGGCTAGATGGACGTTTGGTCTGACCCAGTACGGCCGTTCTTATGTTCTTATGTAAAAATTTTAAGTAACACTTAACTTTCAAATGCCTGAACAGCAAATGTAACTTTTCTTGTCTGCATAGTAAACACTGGCATTTTTATCTGTTTGAATAATCGGTGCTTTCTGTGCCTTCTTGGTTGCAAAGATTTGAACTGCTTTCTGAAGGCCCACAGTCTGGGCCAGCTCATGCTCTATTGAGATGGTTGCAAGGCCGACAAGCCTCTCCTGTGTCATTGTGAAGCGTAGATTTGTTTTTATTAACTTCAGCTTGGAGAAGCTGTGTTCTCCACTGGCAACTGATACAGGAAGTGTTAGAAGTATGTGCAGAGCAAAAAAGCATTTGGAAAGAGGGTGGTCCTCTTATTTGTGCACATATATTCCAGAACAGCCTTTGGAGTTGATCCTTCTGAAATGTATCTTGAAAGGGCTTTCAGTTCATCACCTAAGTCACTCGCATTAATATCGCACATGTCATCATGTGTCAACACTGTCTCTAGTGCCCTGCATTGCTGGTGTAGGTCTTCTTCAGGTATAGTGAGGAGTTTTGGAACATCATACAACATCTCAAATATACTGCTGTGTTCCTTGAGCTGCATGAAACGTTCTTCAACTGACTGTATTGCACAATCTAGCACCCGGTTAAAGAATTCAACTTTGAATTGTTGTTTAGGATCTCTTATGGGATTATCCCGTGCCTTGTATTCAAAATGTCTTCTTCTTCAGTGACTCTTGTATTCTTGAATGGGTGGGAAAATAGCTTCAGTATGAAGATCCTCTGCCAACTTCTGTGCACTCTTCAGAACATTTTGAAATCCCTAATCTGACTGGTAAGACTGTAGGTATGACTTTGCTTTGTCCAGTTGTTTCATTGCTCCAGATATATCAAGGTGTTGACCTTTGAGTCTCTTGCTTACAACATTTATTTCAAACAGTATGTCATGCCACAACACTAAGCCACACAGAAATTTGAAGTTATGTATGTCTCTGGTGATTCCATTTCCCTCTGCCACTGTTCTCCCATGAACAGTTCCTGTCATAGCATTATGATCCATAATGGCAACTATGGTATCATCTATCTTCCCAATTTGGTGTTTGATAGGCTTTATTGCCTCCACTCGACTTTCCCATTGTGTGGCACTCAGTGGTTTCAGTATCAGAGAGGATGTTCCGAGATGTTGCTTCAAATTTTGCCATCGATGAGTTGATGCAGAAAAAAATACATAGATACTTTGAATTACATTAAAAAATTCAGCAGCCTTACTAGAAGCTGATGCTGCATCACTGACCACCAAGTTCAATGAATGAGAACTGCATGGGACAAAAAAAGCTCA
The DNA here is from genome assembly GCF_027887155.1 of Malaclemys terrapin pileata. Classification (NCBI taxonomy): domain Eukaryota; kingdom Metazoa; phylum Chordata; order Testudines; family Emydidae; genus Malaclemys; species Malaclemys terrapin. The sequence continues at coordinate 69,892,040 of NC_071506.1, read as the reverse complement.
AGGGTTTAACTCTCGGATCCGTGTCTGCACTCCTCTGTTCTTTCCTTTCATGTTGGCACCATTATCGTAGCCCTAACCTCTCATGTCAGCTATCGCATTTCCCATATCTTCCAGCTTTTTAAGAAGCACATTTGTCATACCAGCTCCTGTAGTATCATCAATGTCAATACATTCTAGAAAATGCTCTCTGACAGTCAACATTGCAGGGACATTTTCACTAGGTTCTGTTGTTGTTACACAACTCACCATTAAAGTCACTTGTTCCGTATGGCTGATGTCAGGTGTGCAGTCCAGAATAACAGAGTAATATGTTGCTGACTTCAGATCTGCCACAATCTTCTGTTTGACTTTTGTTGCCAGTAACTGTATGATCTCATTTTGAATTGTTTTTCCAAGGTAGTGGTATGTGTACATTTCTTGGGTGGTGACTCTTCTTAGATGCTCCTGGAGCACAGCATCAAACTCAGCCATCAGCTCCACAATTTTAAGGAAGTTTCCATTGTTTGGCACATACAGCTGATCTGAAGTGCCACACAGTGCTAGGTTTTGGGTAGCAAGCATTCTCACAATGGCAATGAGCCTTTTCAGAACCTTTTTCTAGTAAAGAGACTCTGATGCAATCTTCTCTTGATGCTGATCATCTATGGTGGCCTTTAACCTTAGTCTCATCTCAAGCTCTTTCCACCTATGGAATGCTCTCTGGTGATTTGCTGCCTTCTCATGGCATGCCAGATTTCTAGCCAGATTTTTCCAACCTTAGTTCCTGTAGAACCCAATGTGGTTGAAACATTAGACTGGAAGAGTTTGCAACAAAAACAGTATGCAGCATTCTGGGTTTTTTTGAGTTCATAAGCCATGGCCTCTCCACTTTGTCACCACTGGGGATTTCACGCCAGTAATGTGTTGGATGGAAACTTCGATTTCACTGTCTTTGGGGAATATGAAGTTTTTCACTTGCTATGGCCCATGCAGTACAAGAAAGTCCCTCAGGCTACTGCTCAAGTGAGTCCACAGTCCTGAATCATCTAGACTTAAGGAACTAAACTCAGCAGCAGCTGTTTCTTGTGCCTCCACCACACTCTTCTCTGATCTACAGAGAATTTGGTGTTTGATAGGCTTTATTGCCTCCACTTTTCTTCAGGAATGTGCATGGTTACATCCATTTGAGATGGAGATATGGATGCTGCAGTAGCTGTCTGCACTCTGACTAACTGGAAGATCAGGCATCTCCTCACTACTCATCCTCACTGGGGCCGGCAGGCTCACCATGAACATTTGTGTCTATGTATCTCAGGAGAGCTCCTTCCTGCTTAGATAGAAAAGCTTCCTTTGCTTTCTTTCTTTTTCTGAATGCTGCCCCAGAGGGGCGTTTTCTTCTTTCACTCATGACTGCTGTTTTGTGCCAGCTATAGTGGCTCTCAACACTTAATTGAAGGGGACAAATAAGCAGGCTGGTAGCAGGGCCTGAGTGAGGGAAGATATCAGCATCTTAAGGGCCTAACTGGCTCCTACTACTTCATTTGACTGCCTGTTCTCCTCAAGTGGGTTCATGGAAGCAGAAGGAAATAGGAAGCTCCCTGAGAAGCTGGTGTTAATCAGTCCAGGCTCCTGGGGGGTGCTAGAGAGGTACATAAGAGGGTTCCTGTGGCTCATGCTGCTTTCTGGTATTCCCTCTCACCTTTTCTCCTGCCTGCTATGTCTCTTGTGCCCTCCTTCCTCCAGCACAGCACTCCACCATCTCTGTGCATCTAGAGCAGAGAGAATACATATGCACCAGCAGCAGACACAATTTTCTACACTCTGTGTCCTAGTGGCGCCTCCCCACAGTCTGGCACCTGAGGCAGCTGCCTCAGTTCACCTCATGGTAAGGCCAGCCCTGCTCTGAGACTCAGTTTTCCATGGTCACGAAGCACCAGCACCTCTAAATGAAGTCAAACAGGAAAGTGAGGATCTAAATTGTCTCATTTGAGCACTCCAAAAATGGACACACCCAAGTCAGGCCAAAATTGTAAAAGTTGTTGCTATGTAGCTCTTGCACTCTATTTATACTGGAGCATACACTAAATATTCATGGTGTGTGTGCCTGCTATTACAAAACGTTTGGTGTTGTCCTAGGACTGTATGGTGTGTGAGGGTCAGAAGGTTCAAGCTTTGATGTTGATCCACCAAATGCTGGTCACATGAGAGCTGATATGTCAACATCATAACCCATTGAATGGCAAGGACACCCCCCCACACACACACTCCCCAAACAGGGAAATGAAACCATGCAAAAAAAGATAGTAATTATTCATTCAGAGAATCCTAGCTGGAATTGCCAGCCTTCTGTAGAATCCTCTGTGGACTGTAGGCAGAACTGGCAAACAAAAAGGAAAAGAAAATGCTTTTCTGGCTGCTCACAAAATATAACCTGCATTAAAAAAAAAAAATCAACTATGGAGCATGCCACACAGTAAACAATTAAATGGTTGTCTAACAGCTTCAGGAATAGTATTAGCTACCAACCAATCAAATGCTGTCATCAGGTTGTAAAAATCAAACAAAGGAAGATAAAAATCTCATGCTTCCCCCGTCCACCTAATTAACTTGCTTTTCTATGAGGTTGGGGGGGGGAGGGGCGCTTGGGGTGAATTCCAAATAGATAAAAGCTGGGTAAACCACTCCAGTGGTGAGCCTCATGCTAAAGTACTTAACCAAAAACAAATGCTGCGGATGCTTTTGTTTTGGTCTTTTACTGGCACCTATCCTGGACCTCTGATGTACCTCCTGTAGGTTGCTTCTGCCAGGTGACTATGCATGTGCTCCCAGAACCAACTGCTACTGCAACATTTTTTTAACATCAAATAAACCCTTAATTGCTTAAAACTTAACTTTTTTAAATACACACTAAATCTAAATAATGAAAAAGAGCCAGCAACACAATGAGCCAAAGGGCAGTGGAAGGGATTATTGTTCAAAAGCCTATTAAAAGGCTTGTTGCTTTAATTATTTATTTTTTGTAACAATGCACTTTCAAAGCCTTTAAAGAACAGGCTCCTCCTCCCTTAGTTGCCTGCCAAAATGATACTTAGTGAAGGGGGAGTAGCTGCCCTTTAAAAGATTAGGTAGCTATCAGAGAGAAAGAGTCAAACAGAAAGGCTTTCCCAAAAGTGGTTCCATCCTGAATGGTCCATGAAAAGAAACACAGATATGAGATGAGGATTAAATGGGCAGAAGATGGGTATGTTAAAAGTAGGGAGTACTGGGGAAGAGAGGAGGAGTACTTTTAAAATCTTTTAAGCAAAAAGGTTTTGATATGGTCCTGATTACTAGTGATACTAGTATAATAGCCATGCCTTCCATTTAAGCATCTCAAAGCACTTTACAAAAAGTAATCCTCACAACATGCATATGAAGTAGGTAAGAGAAATATATACATACATATGCGTGCATGCACGCACACAGAGGGAACGAGTTAGGAAGTTAGATTCTGAGTTAGAATGGAAAAGCTTTTTAATGTCACACAGCATCATTCTGAAATTGATCGTCTCCCAAGTATTAAAAATAGAAATAACAGTATTGTTCTCTCTTCCTTCCTTCTCATCCTATAGGAAAAATAATTTGATTAGCTTATAGGGGTTTGTATATGGGAGTGGGTGTCTGTAGGAGTTTTTGAAGAGAAAGCTAAGTTGAATAAATGATTTTTGCATTTGATTCTGAACATGCTGACTCTGGTCATCCTTATCTCTTTTAGGAGGGAGTTCCATAATCTAGATTGAATTCCTGTGAAAATTCTGTCTCCTGCACTCACTAACCTCCTAATATTTGGGAACACTTTCATTGTTCCATTGGAACACTGTTGGAGGTCATAGTCATGGAAGCAAATCTCAGGTAACCAGGGCCAATCCCAGTTAAGGCTTTGAAAGTCAGGGGAAGAGACCTTGAACTGGATTCTGTCTTCATTGGAAAGCCAATGCAGACAGCAGAGCACCAGGGTGATATGTTCACAGTGACCTGTAGGAGATGAACTGGTATTTTGTACCAGTTTGAGCTTTTCCAGAACATCTGGCTTTATTCCTAGATATGAGGAGGGCTTTGTGAACCTAAGGAGGGAGTGCAAAGGTAGCTCTAAACCCTTCCTCCCCAGTCTTGAGGCCGCTTTTGCTAGGCTGGGCTCCTTGGTGCACACTGGAACAGTCCAGCTGCCAGTAATCACCAGGGTGTAAAGATGTCCTTGCCACATCCTCTTTGCCAGTAGTAGGGAAGGGGTTGGCTTAAAAGCCACTAAAATGTCTCTAAACCACTTCAGGTTCCTCCTGTATTGTGGGAGATCTTCCAGGGGCCAAATCTGCCAACTTCAGGGCTGCTTTGCACCATATGCATTGGATAGGATGGGTGGTCATCTTCTGGCCAGTCACAATTGGAAGTTTTTTGCAGTATAGTTATTTGGGTATTCAAAAGCACCAAGGAGACCTAAAGGCCCACAAGGCTTTGGACCTATTTAATATTTTAAAGTAGATGCCCTTGACAGAAATGAATATTAGCAAGGAGGCAAGTTCTTCAAAAAGCTTCCCTCTCTGTAACAATATCCTCTCAATCTTACCTGGGTTCAGCTTTGGCCAGCTTCTCAGGCATCAAGTTTGGTTAGGCATGAAGAAAGCTGGGAAATAGTGCCCTATACGTGTGACTCTTCTAGAGACCTCCCAAAGTATCACTCAGTGTCTAACTTAGTTTATTGAGACACAAGCAAAACAGTCTTCAATACCACATTGGCTGCCAGTATCTGGATCCCTCTTGATCAAGCTTCAGGCCAGGCAGGGCATGCTACAGAGATAGCATTTGTTGCTTTGGTGGGTGACCTCTTCCTCATCATAGACGAGAAAATGACATCCATGCTCACCTTGTGGGACTTCTATTTGGGATCTGACACCACTGATCACCAAATATTGTTGTCCTGCCTCTAGGAAGCACTGAAGTGAATGGACATGGCCTAAATGGCTCAGGGTCATCCCTCCCAGATAAAACGGAGACAGTTATTATGGACAACTCTCCCTTGAGACCAGATCCCTTCCCTTGAGTCCCACAATGCTCAGTCTTGTCCCGCATGTTATTCAACATCTGAATGGTAAAACTATGACTGAAATGTCAGAAGTATGCAGATGATACACAGCTCTATGTAAACAATATCATACCCACCAAGAAGCGAAAAAAAGAATACTGTGTCCAATTGAAAATACAGGGGAAATGTAAGCAGGCAAAACATATTCATCCTTGTAATGGGGCCAGGACACCAAGATTAATATCTCTGCTGTGGCAGATATGACAAACACAGGCCTATCTTGAGATTATTGCATTTTACATGGAAAGCATGAAAACTTCAAAGACCATTATACTGAGAAAGGGGCAGACAGTATGAGCCATAGAATATTCATAGCCCTTTGTGCTAATACATTTGATGTGTAATTGTGTGTTCCTGGCTCACTAGGGGGATTTTTCTGCAGAATCTGGGAGCACTAAGAGGTGATTAATGCAAAATCTCCATGCTGGTTATGCAGATACCCAGCCTTTAAGCTTGGCCTCCTATGGGAAAAGGGGCTCTGACTGGTTTTACCTGGTCTCTGGAGGCTGAGACACACACACAAAAATGACTTGGGGTTCAAATGGCCAGCTTGAACTAACACAGTGGTCTTTCTATTTCAACAAATGGACCCAACCTTTGATCGAAGGGTGTGGGGGGGAACCAACTTTGCTGAGGAGTTAGAAGGCTTGAATCTTCCAGGGTCTGGACTGATAGTTTACTTCTGGTATGTTTAATATGTGTCTAGATCTCTTATTCTTTTGTGTTTGCTCTGTATGCTTTGAAAGAGCTGTTTGAGTTTCTGGTACAACACTGTCATTATCCATGGAGGGTAGCGAAAGACCAGGGGGCTGGTCCTTGGTTACACCTTCTGGGGATAACCACATTAAAGAGCAGGGGGTTGCAGCCTAAAACATGTGGTCAGAAGGGAGCAGGACATGGGTACCTGCCCAGATAGAGATGATGGCTAGATGTTTAATACCTGGGAGCACTGTTTGAGCAAACCACAGAGGAGGGGTAAAAATGCAGAAACTGTGACACCTACTATTAAGAAAAGTAACAATTTCATGATCCTACATAATGAAGTCCATTGTTTCACCACTCATTTTCAGGAGGGCATTTCCAGCAGCACAGTGCATGAGTACCCCCACTGGAGCAGAAGAAGAGTGCCACACAGTGTATCACTATCATCACTTTCAGCACCAGCAGTTAGATGTTCCTTGGAAGTTTCCCATTCAAGTACCAACCCGTCCCTATCCCTCCTTAGCTTGTAAGATCTTAACAGATCACAGCAGACTAGATGGTGGTTTGACTGCAATCAGAAAATTTGGAGGTTTACCCACCCCTCATTTCAAAAGTGTCATCTTTCATCTCAGGGTGAATTTTAATTCCTTCAATAGTATCTCAGTGTGCCCAACAATATGAGGATGTGGGCAACATTCTGGAATGCACCTAATTATTGTTTCCCTTTTCTTCATTTAGTATGCATGCAACTCTGCAGGGCATGTCAAATTATGTGCCCAGGAAATGTTTTCATGTGACCAAGTTCCTTTTTTAATAAAATCAGGGATCCTAGACTTGTAAGGGTAGTGATGTAGATTACATATACTTATTATGATTCAATTAATACACCACATGGGGACTGAGATTTGAAGGATCTTTGTCATTAGCAAGAGAAAAAAAGGGATAATCCGAGGTAAACATATCTTACCAGGGTAAGCAGAGGGTAATTGAGGCTGAAACGAGCAATAATTGACTCCTGGGATGTTTAAAAGAATCTTCTGGCTGGTCCACGTATTGCCCTGATGACTGTAATGTCGATTTCGTCTACTAAACAGGAATTCATCCACTCTCACCTGACAAGGCGCTTATCTGCCACCCAGTGGAATTTAGGTGGCATTGCATTATGGCAGCCCCTCCCAATTCTAAATAGAGCTGGCTTCCTATTGACAAATGGTGAAGGTTGGGTTGGAATTTAAAGAGCAGTTGTCTGGAAAAAAATAGCAAAAATAGCATAATAGGCCTCATCGTTTATTGTGTCTCAGTGACTCCAGATCAAACATGTTCAATCTGGAAGTTAAAACATGTTTTTTTCCCCTAACTGCCAACTTGGCAAACTCGACCTGGGATCTTAAAGTCAAGCTGGCTCCAATATCACTGGAAATATTTTCTGCAGGACGGCTTAAATCCTCAGCATCACAAGTTGTTGAATCAACTTTCTAAATTCCTCCGGATCCAAATTCTGTGCTGATGTCCTCATTATACTGTATTTTTATTAGGCTGTACTGCACCTATTTTAAATATTTTGGACAATTTTATTATTCACAGCCTGACTTATGGTTTTTGTACAATTGGGGTGAGTAATACTGTAAGTCCATTTGAAAAAAATGGGAGCAGGGCAGGAAAAGACAAAGGAGAAGTACATTTGGGGACTGGGTGCTGGTAAGGTACAGCAAGGGTGTAGGGCATGATACCTGCTTTTACACGTTGTCATGGGCCCTGGAAATCTCCAGTCCAGAGTTCAAAAATTGCAAGGACAGGTCATTCCTTCCGCAGAGCCTTCCCTTTAGTAACTCTTATGTTATGTCCTGAAGAGGTTTTCCCAGCCTTCCCTGCTCTCAACATGACAGCACCATATGACACCCTGTCTACTCCTTTTTTTAAACATTCTTCTGCAGCTTTTAGAATAGCATTGCAAGTTTGTGCTTGGGCATAAGAACTAGAAAATGAAACTGACCAGAAAAAAAAGTGAAAGTGACTAATCTGTCACCCAAACTGAGTGAAATGCAAGAAGTTGACAGTATTACCTGGAATGCTTAATTAGATTTTTTTAAACTATCCACAACTAATGCAGAACATAGATCTGCACACATTTAAAAGTATTTTTCCCCAATATCTATATTCTCCTTCTTATAATTAAAGGGTGTCTTATCATATATCTTAGGAATGGGAGAACAAACAACTGTGCAGAGTGCTTTGAGTACCTGCTAATTGACTGGAACCTAGGGTACGTCTATACTGAGGTGTGACTGCAGCTTAGGTAGACATACTTGCACTAGCTTTACCCATGCTAGTATGACTAAAAATAGCAGGGTAGCTGCTACATTGAGGGCTGTCCAAGCCCACCCCAGAACCTGGATTCTGACTCATGTTGCTAGCCATTGCTACTGCATCTACACTACTATTTGTAGTCATGTTAGCGTGGCTCTGCATACCTAAGCTGCAATCACATCTTGGATTGCAGTGTACACATACCACCAGTGAACAGTCCTGCAAGGTGTCAAGTGCCTCCCAAGTAAAGCTGAGTACCCTAAAGACCTCACAATATAGCACCTTTACTATACCATGGAACCTATCAAGAGCCTTTCCAAACTGCTTTCCTCTACTCCCACCTCTGGATCTTTACTAGCTATGGCCATTTTCACTCCTCTGGCTAGCTTCCTGCAGTGCTTGACCAATCCCAAGTTTCTAACTTCTGAAGATTTTTCACACATCAAGATAAGCCCACCACTATCAGGTCCTCCAGTGACTTCCAGTATTTGTATACCCACTTTGGACCATGTAAATCACTACACAAGGTACGAGAATCAGTGTAGACTCAAGCCCTGTGTACATGCCTGTGTATGGGAGAGAGGGAGTAGTGGAGGCAATGTATGTTGCTTAGTGAACAATAGAACAACCCCAAGCATTCAAAAAATGAGTCAGATGCCAAAAAGTGATCAGAAGTTTTGGGGGTTTTTTTATTTGCCATCTTTTTTGAGCCTTTAGGGTCCTTCCTTTTTTTTAATTTTAGAAAAGGTGAATTTCTCATATAATCATATAACTTCAGGAATTGGGACTGAATGAGAAATTAACAGACAGAAAGCTCAGAGTTACCCTTGTTAAACTAAAGTACTATATTTAATTTAGAGGGATAGTAGAAAAGTTATGGAGTTCTTATTGTTTAATGTTCATCTAAAAGATGTATAATAATATATGGAGATATACCTATCTCATAGAACTGGAAGGGACCCTGAAAGGTCATTGAGTCCAGTCCCCTGCCTTCACTAGCAGGACCAAGTACTGATTTTGCCCCAGATCCCTAAATGGCCCCCTCGAGGATTGAACTCACAATCCTGGGTTTAACAGGCCAATGCTCAAACCACTGAGCTATCCCCATTGTACCTACTGAATTGTACATAGGAAAGAACAAGTAAGATAAACATCCTGCAAACTGAACCTTGCTACAAGTTGAGAAGTCCCCATCAAAAGCCAAAAATAGAATCAATATTTTCACTCAAGCACAATACTTCAATAATTCTACCATGAATAAGCAAGTTCTGATATAATCCGTTCATGCCACAAGAGGGAGACACAGTTACATCATTTATTGAAAGGAAGACATGAAAGAAGTAAAATGATTCAAATCTGTTTGTACATGGCAACATCTATTAAGATAGACTTATTATATACTACCAGACTTCTACTAATATATGCTATATCAACTATTCTCGGTAGTTGATATAGTGCCAATACTGGAGCTGAGGGAATTGGTACAGAGGAACTCTTGCTAGTCATATCTGCTTTTGAAAATCATTGCCTCTCCACTGGTGGGTTAGGGGGAATGTATTTAAAATTTGGGGCTTTCATTCATGCTTTGGGGTGTGAACATATGCAAGAAAATCCTAAGCAACTAAGTAATACTTGCAAAATAATCAAAATACAAGTAGCACTCCAAAGTCTTCTCAAGATGCACTGGGATGTATTGTGCTCAAGAGACGATTCTGTGAAAAACGTGAGATGCTAATTCTTAAACAACCTATGCATTTCACTTATAATATGTCTACAACAGCACATCATATCATCTCACAGTTCTTCCATTCTGTTCAGCCTCTGAGTAATCACCCTCCAAATTGCTATATAGGATTATAAAAATCAGAGATGGAAAAGCCTAAGTAGATTATTAAATCCATCTTACTGTAAGCACAAGGTTCACTTATATAAAAGGTGTATCAGATATTGAGCTAGCACTACACTTGATCTTAGCCGTCATAATGAAAAAGAAATCCTAAAATTATAGGAAAATTCAAACTGTTGATGTTGTTTTATGCTAATATAGGCAATATAAATGTTAGAATAGGAAAATACAAGTTAACTCTGGGTCCCTAATTGTCTGGCACAGTGGTTCCACAAAAAGATTAACTACACTTGCATGAGCGTCTGTCACAAAAAAGATCCCTAAACTCTCAAGGCCAGAATCACTTGACATGCATTTGTTTTTAAAGCTGAAATGCCTTGAGTCATTTTCTTTCAGCTCTACCTTGCTGTATTGCTCTTCTCAGATGTGCTGCTCTGTGGACTGCGAGGGAAGTGAAATTTACCATAATCTGCTCTCAAGCATTGCGTCATCACTGTCAATAATTCATTACTATACACAAAAGTTTGCTCGGCATCTCACAAAACAGATAGAGACACTTTCCTTGCCTCATAGAGCTTAAAAGCAAATAGCAGCCATGACAAAGGGGGGGAACAAAACAGTAGGAAGGAGAACAGGGGCACTATCAGTAAGATATGTGATAAGTCATCTGGAGTTAGTATGTAGCCTGGAGGGAAAAATCAAGAGGTTTCTTTTGCTTTTGAAAAAAATGGAGTACATTTCAGCTCAAACAATTACTAACACAGAACCAAGCAGAGAATGAAATGCACAAAATAGGAAGGAGGAGGATGGTGAAGAGAGAGTCAAACTAGCCTCAGAAGGGGAGAGACAACACAAAAGAGGGGGAAGAAGACACCAATACTGTCAAACAGTCACAAATCATGAGTCAGTCCCTTCAAAATCACGAGACTGGCATATAAATCATGAGATTTTGTTAAAATAAATTATTCTTTTTATTTGCTCTTTATTCTTTTTGTTTTGTTTTGTTTTGTTTTGAGCCTTTGGTCTTTTCAAGCTTTTTGAGTCATGAGGGTTAGATTTTTTTAAAATGAAAGGTGAGTGTCTCTCATAATCATATGACTCCAGGATCTAGGGCCGTAAGACAAAACAGCAGATATCATGAGAATCATGATAAAATCATGAGAGTGGGTACCACTGAGACAGACAAGGTTTATTTTTTGTTAAAAAAAGGTTGTCTTTCTAACTCCACATTGGTATTGTGGATTAATGCATATTAAAAATACTGAAAAGCTGAGTCTTATATAAAGTTCTTGTTTGAAAAGAATAGAAAACAGGACACAATCCCTCCCCTTCCAGCATTTCCCGATGTTTCCACCAAAATGGAAAGCACAAGACAGAGAAATAATTATATAATAACTTTCAAATAATGTTATCTACTGCTGTGCTATAGTAAAAGTACTTGACATCCACCTGCTTCTTCAGCACACAGCAGTTGTTACCTCCACGGAAACAAAACATAAGTAATACTGAGTCAGCAATATTGAGTTCACAGACATACTCACGCAGCAATAAACCTATCGTTTCAACATGTCAGAAAGCTACTCCATTGTCTATAGATACCTTAATATTTAAATTACAGGGATTCCCTAATTTTCTAACGGAGGGCTCCATTTCTATTAAGAAGCTAGAAGAACGGAGCTCCGAGAAATTAAAACTTTCATATGCTGTGTATGACTTGAACAAAAAACAATGTTTAGCCCTGAAACACAAAGCCCGGAAATATCCCACTTGTTCTGAAAAGGCCCTTGATGTAATAAATTACTCTGTCTCTCAAGTGTTTATTACCAATGAAAGAAATTATTCTTCCAAGAAGAACACTTGCAGATTTTCAGATGCTCCCATATCAGAATTTGGAACATGATAACAATGCAGCCCACGCAGGCAGATGCTTGTTGGAAGTTTGGAACTAAACTCTGCTCTACAGCTGGTTGGGAATTTTTTGACAAAACTTTTTTGCATCCAGAAACGCTGATTTGTCAAAACCAAAACTTTTCACAGGAAAGGGTCGATTTTGACAAACATTTTTCAACAGAAACAAGTTTTTAAAATGTTGCAACATTTCATTTCTGGCTCAAAATGGCTTTTCTTTTGAAATTTAAGCTATTATATATATATATATATATATATATATATATATATATATAGAGAGAGAGAGAGAGAGAGAGAGAGAGAGTGTAAAAATTTAAAATTAAATGTTTCAGTTGACCAGAACCATTTCCTCCCCCAGAATTTAGGTTAGGAAAAGACTCCCACTGACTTCAGTGGGAGTTGGATGGAGCCCAAAACGAATATCTGACAAAAGAATAAAGGAGGAGTGGAACATGAACCAAGTCCCCAGTTCTGTATATGCCCAAACTTTGGAACATGACCTTCATGGTTGTACTCTACCTCTATAATGGACGGAAACACATTCTTGGATCTGAGCACATCCAAGTCTGGGAAGAACACAGATCCAGATCTGGACTTAGCAGCTTTGGCCCAGCTGTAAAATGAAAGTCAACAAAATTATATAATTCTCTACTGCCACCTAAGATAATGTGCCATAGAAAATTAACATGGTAATAACAAGTCTATCTTTACTAAAGAACTATGACTACCTTAATAAAAGGACAAAGCATTCCCCAGCCAGACATTCTGACCAGATATTGGTTAAGAGAAAAGTTTACACTTTCAGAGATAGTTAGATGACATCCTATTTAGTTATTTATGCCATATATAATGGTATCTGAGCACCTGTCATTGTAGTACCTGAGCATCATCTCCCTGGTATCGCTCTCTCCTGATTTCCCCACATCCTTCTCCTTCTCTACTAGAGTCTCAGTGTCTTACATGATAGAGACATTCTGTTGTTACAGTAACAGAATCATAGAAACGTGGAGGTGGAAGGGACCTTGAGAAGTCATCAAGTCCAGCCCCCGGCTGTGGGGCAGGACCAATAAACCTAGACCATCCCTGACAGGTGTTTGTCCAACCCATTCTTAAAAACCTACAATGACGGCAGATTCTAAAGCCTCCCTTGGAGGCCTATTCCAGACTTTAATTACCCTTATAGTTAGAAAGCATACTTCCATATTACACAACACTATAAAGACCTGGATTCTTCATTCTATTCAAGCAAAGGGGCCATGGGAAGATAGCTGAAGCTCCCTGAATCAGCTCTGTCTGACCCCAGTAAAAATTAGGATTGCATCTGTGCAGCCCAAAATTACAGCACATGCATAAAGTCCCTCTCTCATACCCTCTCCCTCTGCAATGAGGGTGGAGGGGACAGTTGAGCTACCTCTACCAGCTACCCTGGACAAGCAGGATTTTCCACTAGCATCATTGGCTAATACACAGAATTGCAAAGTGACCTTAGAGACTAACACATTTATTTGGGCTTCGTCAGCTCTCGTCCCCTAACGCCCCTACTCTACTTGCGCTACATTGATGACATCTTCTATCATCTGGACCCATGGAAAAGAAGCCCTTGAGGAATTCCACCATGATTTCAACAATTTCCATCCCACCATCAACCTCAGTCTGAACCAATCCACAGAAGAGATCCACTTCCTAGACACTACAGTGCTAAAAAGCGATGGCCACATAAACTCCACCCTATACCGGAAACCTACTGACCGCTATACTTACCTACATGCCTCCAGCTTGCATCCAGACCACATCACACGATCCATTGTTTACAGCCAAGCTCTAAGATACAACCGCATTTGCTCCAATCCCTCAGACAGAGACAAACACCTACATCTTTATCAAGAGTTCTTAAAACTACAATACCCACCTGCTGAAGTGAAGAAACAGATTGACAGAGCCAGAAGAATACACAGAAGTCACCTACTACAGGATAGGCCCAACAAAGAAAGTAACTGAACGCTACTAGCCGTCATCTTCAGCCCCCAACTAAAACCTCTCCAGCGCATCATCAAGGATCTACAACCTATCCTGAAGGATGATCCCTCACTCTCACAGATCTTGGGAGACAGGCCAGTCCTCGCTTACAGACAGCCCCCCAACCTCAAGCACATACTCACCAGCAACCACACACCACACAACAAAAACACTAACCCAGGAACCTATCCTTGCAACAAAGCCCATTGCCAACTCTGTCCACATATCTATTCAAGGGACACCATCATAGGACCTAATTACATCAGCCAAACCATCAGGGGCTCATTCACCTGCACATCTACCAATGTGATATATGCCATCATGTGCCAGCAATGCCCCTCTGTCATGTACATTGGCCAAACCGGACAGTCTCTACACAAAAGAATAAATGGACTCAAATCAGACGTCAAAAATTATAACATTCAAAAACCAGTCGGAGAACACTTCAACCTCCCTGGACACTCAATTACAGACCTAAAAGTCGCAATTCTTCAACAATTCTTCAAAAACAGACTCCAATGAGAAACTGCAGAACTGGAATTAATTTGCAAACTGGACACCATTAAATTAGGCTTGAATAAAGACTGGGAGTGGATGGGTCATTACACAAATTAAAAAACTATTTCCCCATGCTAATTTTTCCCTACTGTTACTCACACCCTCTTGTTAACTGTTTGAAATGGGCCATCCTGACTATCACTACAAAAGTTTTTTTTCTCCTGCTGATAATATCCCACCTTAATTGATTAGTCTCGTTAGAGTTGGTATGGCAATCCCCATTTTTTCATGTTCTCTCTCTCTCTCTATCTTCCTACTGTATTTTCCACTGCATGCATCTGATGAAGTGGGTTTTAGCCCACGAAAGCTTATGCCCAAATAAATGTGTTAGTCTCTAAGGTGCCATAAGTATTCATTGTTCTTTTTGCTGATACACACTAACAGGACTATCATTCTGAAAAGTGACCTTAGTGGACCAGAGAATCCAGCCATTATAAGACAGAAGATACTCATGCCGATGTATCTGCAGCAAACATGAATCCTTGACAAGGCGAGGACTATATTATAAAGCGATAACGAGTGTTGTATGCCATTGTAAAGGTGCTGAGGAAGAGGTCAAACCCCTAAGGAGTGCTGAGAAGCCATATTAGGTGGAAGAGACCTGGGCAACATATTTTCACTGAATTAAAAAAAAAATGTTTCCATGGCTAACAATCAGAAAAACATCTTTAGTGTTTCTGTGATTGTTTTTTCCTGAAAACTACAGACATTTTTATCAGCTAAAAACTATTTGTGCATTGAGAGGGTATTGTGGAGGTGTATGAATACTTATTCAACAGTTAGCAGGTTAAACACAGCATAGCATTCTTTCAGATAATACTGGAATTTAGTTTATTAAAAAATCTATCACAATATCCTCTTCCTCTTTAATTTTCTTAGGTGCTCAATAAATTAGTTGGTACGCAAGCTGGTGCTTGAGGCGGCAGATTGAACAGGGCGGCATTCCGCCCAATCCTAGGGCGGCACAGCCGCCTTTTTTTGTTGTTGTTGTTCCGCTCCGGCTGCCCTGTAGAGGGCGGTGGCGCGGAGGATGGGAGCGCCCTGCAGCAAGCCCGGCAGGGCAATCCTCGTCCTTCCCTCCCTGCCGACCGGAGCGGAGCCCTCCCAGCAGGTGGCGCGGCGGGAGGGGCCGCGTGGCAGCACCCCGCTGTAGCCCTGGCCACCCCCCTTCTCTCTCTCTCCCGCCTGCTCCCTCCCCCGCTAGCCAGTCCCCCTGCACCCGCGCTCCGGCCGCGCCGCAGTTGTTTTTTTTTTTTTTTGCTTTGCCGTTCTGGCCCCACCGTTCTTTTTTGTTTGTTTTTTTTGCTTGGGACAGCCAAAAAGCCAGAGCTGGCCCTGTATGTAAGTGATCTATGTAGGTTTAGAGAAATTTTAAACCGAAGCCAAATCTCGGCTTCAGACTATGAAAGCTGTGGCCCGGAGGGAAACGTTATTTTACATACAACTTACATACGAACTAACATATGAGCATTCTGAGATATTGAGCTCATTTATTCAGAGATATATTAATATCTGTTGTCAACAAATGAGTTGTGTAGTTTAGCAGGAAATGTAGGAATGGATCAACCTATAAGAGTTACAGTTTTGTGTACTTTTTAAAAACTGTTTTTGAGTTGGGCAAAATTATTCTAATGGGTCAACCTTTTTTTCCCCCTGAGTTGCAGTCCTCACAGTTCCTCATCTTCTGTCATACCACTTCCTGGTCTGACTGAACTGTGCTTGGTGCAGGACCAGAAAGGATGGAGAATGCATGGCCTATTCGTGAGCTCATGAAAAGTTCACTTTTAGATATGGACCTGCGTGTAAGCCTGCTTACTGGAGTCCCCCAATTACTAACTAGCACATGAGACAATCATAAAGGCATCTTGGAAACCAAATGATACACAAGTAAAATTTCTTTGGTTGTGAAGCATGTGACTGATGGAGGCAGAGTTGGGCTCTGTGCCTTCAGGGTCATGGATTTCACTCTGGTCATTAGCTACAGATCTATAAGCGAAATCAGAACATTTTACTGAGCAGGTTACATTTCTTCTTGAGACAACTAAGTCTCACAGTTAGCACCATGTTACTTCGAATTGTTTACATTAATATACAGCCAGCCACCTAAAGCTTCCGAAGATAAAGAATTGGGCCAAAAGTTGCAGCTGAACAGAAACATCAGAGAAATGTGGGCAATCTTCCTAAAGCCTGTCATGGTGGTATCAAATTTACCTAAAAGCGTTTTACATGAAAATAGTACAATTTTAGGGGAGCTACACCTTCAAAGTGAAAACAGTGTTGTATATATAGATTATATGGGTGTGTGTATATATAGATTATATGATTACATAACACATAGGGAGACCACTCTCCTCACCATCAAAGAGATACAATTCATTGAATGATA
The DNA here is from genome assembly GCF_027887155.1 of Malaclemys terrapin pileata. Taxonomy (NCBI): domain Eukaryota; kingdom Metazoa; phylum Chordata; order Testudines; family Emydidae; genus Malaclemys; species Malaclemys terrapin. The sequence goes on along the minus strand of NC_071506.1, from coordinate 69,875,219 downwards.
TGACTTATGTGAACCTGTGAACCTAATGCATAGCTTCCAGGCTATTCTCGCTTTTATGAATGTGCCTGTCTCTAGCATATCCCATTTTAGGTATCAGAGAATACTTTATAAGCAATATGCACAAGTTGTTCTGAGGCTTGGCAATAATTAAAAACAAGACAAGTTAGGGCTGGAATGTGTCAGCCTTGACTTTGAATTTCATTTTTAGTCACGTAAAGCTTGGCTGTAGTCACTGATCTCACTTTTTAAATATGTGTGGGTCAGAATGAGTTCAAGAATAAGCTCAGGCTTTTCATTCCACCAACACCAAAACAATGTCTGTTTTCATTGTACCACCTAATAGTCCCCCATTTCATTTTCTTTTCTACCTGTCTGAAGAAGTAGGTCCCTTTCCACTTGCTGCTGGCATCAGATACATTCTCTTTCAGTTTCCTGCTCCAGAATCTACAGTGGTAAGGAGAGGCAGGGGAAGAGAGGCAGCATTTGCCTGAGGAAAGAGAACATCTAATGCAAAGAGAAGACCCACCTGGGCAGGGACAAGCACCTGCAGTCACCAGAGACTCATCAGTTTGCTTATGACGGAAAGGAATTGGGGCAGCATCCCTGGGGAGATCAGTGGTCAGCTTCACTCCCAAGAGCCATCTCAGAGTTGCTCAACTTTGAGGGCTAGTTTCTTGCTGCCTGCCTCTCTCCTCCCAACCATGCTACTGCCAGGGCTGAGGCCTTCTCTGTGTGCCAACAAAAGATGCGCCTCCTGATCAGGGAACTGAATATACCACCTCAAGACAAAGGGGTCGGGAGTAGGAACTGGTGACCCATTAGTTCTCCCCACCCTCCAGCAGTACAAGGAGAGCAGAGAGCCAAGCAACTGCCAAGGGGTTACCTAAGGCCAAGATTGATCTTAAACTCAACCTTACCATCACACCTAAGATCAGTGGGCAAAACACACAGAGAAATGCTTGAAATGTTTGTGTGTTTGGATGCTTTTGTTTGAGGCCTGTGCTAATCTGATTGCATTTCAGTACTAGATGAGATTGCAGTTAGCAGTTAACAATGCCTTTTTACCTGTACTTTAGTCATAAGCTTCCTGTTTTGTATGGAAGACCCCATTTTTCTTCTTCCTCTTTCATGGGGTTTGGAGAAATTATTCCAGGTTCTCTTTAAAAGTCTTCCTTTCAAATCTGGTACTAAAAAGCAAAATACAGAATGAAATGTTTATATCATCCATCTCTTGACTAGGCCTCTTGTATGTACAGACAAAATGATGGGAACTTCAAGCTATTCTGTCAGGGCATTATGGGTCCAATCCTGCTCCCATGGAAACCAGCATCAAAATTCCATTTGAATTTAGAGGTATAGAATCAGGAAGGAGATGTGAGTCTCCCCCTATAAAGCTTGTGTCAGACAGGGAGCTAGAAATTCCATTCACCTCTGAGATTTTATCCCTGAATATGCAATCTTGTAATTAGAACAAGGAACCAGGATCAGGAATATTGGGGTTCTCGCCTCTCTCTCCCACTGACTCCATGGGGGACTTTAGTCAGTGGTTCCCTTTGTGAACGAGGAGCCATAATTTATCCATCTGTGAAATAGGGATCCAACTTCTTAGCTATACATGTGTGTGTAATTCCCCTATCCTAGATGTATTTCTGGGGATTACTTTATATTCACAAATGCTTTCAGATCCTAACTGCCATATGTGTCTGATCCAGAGCCCTGTGGCATCAATGTGAGACTTTTCACTGACTTGAATGGGCTTTACATCAGGCCCTGACAATGCAAAGTATTATTTGCAGAGCATGACTTTCAAACCCACTGCAATTTTAAAAATGTGTAACCATAACATGAGAAAAGGTCCCAGACAACACAAATGTTTTGTATAGAGCTTGGCAGGAAACCATTTTCCATTCCACAAAAATTAGAAACTTAAAGAAAAGTTTCATGAACCGAAATGCTACCAATAAATAAATAAATCAATTCAGATCAAAATGTTTTGCTTCAATAATTGGAAAGTGTTTCATTTTGATTTTGTCCTGCTTTTTTTTTATTTTACACTAGTCAAAACATTAATTGAAACCCACCATTTCCTGTGAAAAATTTTGATTTTGATGCATCAGAATTTTCCAATGAAAAAATGTGTAGTTTGAAAATTTCCTGGCCAGCTCTTGTTTTGTATCATTTTGTCTACTGGTTGGACAAATACAACAGCTGTTACATCCATACAGGACTGTGTATCACATATGATATATGCCTGTCATGCCACCCTGCACCATTTAGCACCATTAAAAAAAATTACACTTACAGGTGTTCTCTTTATCCAAGATCACTAGACTGGAGTCTCCCTTTCACCATGCTAATCCATGTAGGGGGGCTACAGCCATATGATCATTGTGTTATCAGTAGGAAGGGATTTGACTACTTATTTCTCTTAATCACAAGCTTTACTCAGGAAATAAATTTCAGCTTGCTACGCAAGGGTATCTAAATAGTTGTGACCAATGAAGATCTTCATAATGGAAAATAGCTTTGCTCATATTGTCTCCTTATTTTTAAAAATAAGGTTTTGGACTTTGTGAACATTTTATTTTATTATCCCAGTTACTTTCTCCCATTTCAAATTAAACAGCGGATTTTACCCATAGAGAATCCAAAATGACATAAAACATATCCAGGACTGGAATAGTATGATTCAGTATTTTATAAATTGAATAATTCTGACAGTCACACACTTCAAATAACACGTCCTACTTACTGATCAAGTCACAGCTCAGGGTATGAAAACCTTTACAAAAACTAGTTAATTCTCTCAACCCTCTGCTGTGGTCTGAAGGCAAGTATTCTGATCTGCATTTTCAGATGGGTAAACTGTGACAAAGATTAGATGAACTGACCTTCAATGGAGCTATTGTGCTTTACACCAACTGAGGATCTGGGCAAATGTTGATAGAAGAGTATAATGTATGCACCTAAAAATATTAGCACACTAGCAAATACCTGCATGACAGTGATATAGTGAAGTTTCCATTTGTGCATGCAGTTCATTTAGTTCTGTGTTTAATATAAATATTTCAGTTACCACAGAGTTATTTCCTGTTCTAAATATATATAGATACTCCTGTGTCTCAGATATTTGGTAGCCATTGCCAAATGATGACTTTTCAGTGGCAACCACTGTGACTCTTTTGTATTCACAAAGGCTATTTTCTGCAGGTGAAAAAGACTTATGTGCCTTTTGCAACTCTTAGAAAAGTTGTCCAAAAATAAAACCAAAATAGAGTGAATATGTATCTAAAATACTGTGCTTCAAAGAAAGCATGTGTCCTCTATGAAACATGAAGAAAATATTATGACCTATGGCTTGTGCCATACTGGAAATGAATATGCACATTCACTAAAATCTCATAAAATACATATTGCTTCATGTGAATAAAGTTCTTATTGCATTCATTGTTAGTTGTTGGAACAGATGGCGAAAAAGTGGGTCCATTAAAGTAATGTATTATGCTGCCAAATGATTGTTCCCTCTAACAAGGGAGTCTTTAAACCATTTAAGGCTCAACAAAATTACAGTACATTTTCAATATGTCAATTGATTCACTAATGGCTCAACACATCGGGGTTCTTATGTGTGCATAAATACTGAATATATAAAGTCGGGCCTCGATTTACACCATGGCTACATTCTTGAAAAAACACCATGCAAATAGAAATCATGCAAAAAGATACCAAGGGTCTATGGGAAATAAGGGTTTAGGTTCCAGGCTCACAAGATGACCTCCCTAATTTATCCAATACAGGTTTTATTAAAAAATTTTAATGAAATTTAAACTTGCTACTAACATTTACTGATGTTGAGGATGAACTTGATATGATGATAATGCTGATGTTGTTGAAGTCAGAACTCTGAAGATTCATCTTGGGTGCCCAGGGAGTGTGGAGCAGTGGCGTAGCCAGGACAGAAACTTGGGTGGGCCCCGACTTCATGTAGGTGGACAATGACGGGAGTGGGGGAGGTGAGGCAGGAGGGATGGGGCAGGAGGGTTCAGGGCCGTCTCCCCTCACTGCCTCCAGCTGGCCTTGCAGGGGGTGATGGACACTCTGGCCAGGGGTCCCTCCGGCCCCAGGTGCACAACCGGGGAGTAAGGTTGGGGTGCGAGGACTTGCCCCACTTTGCCTGCCCGGCACTCCTGCCGGGGAGCAGGGTTGGAGGCTCGCTCTGCTCTGCCTGCCTGGTGCTCCAGCGGGAGTGGGGTCGGGGCTTAGGGGCTCGCGCTGCTCCGCCCGCCCAGCACTCCTACCAGGGAGTGGGGTCGGGGGCTCGTCCTGCTACACCTGGCGCTCCAGCTGGGTAGCGGGGTCGAGGGCTCCTGCCACTCCACCCAGCATTCCAGCCGGAGAGCGGGTAAGTTCCTGTGCCCTGACCATGCTCCTTGGGTTTACACATGGGGCCAGGGGAGAAGGGAGGCCTGGCTAGAGTGTCCATCACCCTCCGCAAGACCGGCTGGAGGGGGTGAGGGAAGGCAGCCCCAATCCCTCCTGCCCCATCTCTTCTGTCTCCCCTCTCCTGTCCCCATCATTGCCTACTCACCTGAATTCAGGACCCACCCAAGTGTCCCATCCTAATTATGCCACTGATCTGTGCATCTTGGTGACCATGCTGCACCATGTAAAATACACCATACCATGTACAAAAATAAAGGGTCACAATTAATTGACCATGCATAATTGAAACTGTGCAAAAAAAATACTGTGTAAATCGAGGCCCGACTGTACTTCCATTAGTTAAAATGATATGGCCTGATGAGGGGCTGTGAAGTGAGGGAAGGCAACAGGTGACCTGCTTAGAGTGTTCCTCAATCTCTTTCTCCTAGGAGAAACAAAGCAGACCTGCTGGGCAAGAGGCTGGACATATGAAAGCCTCATCAGGAAGTAGCACCTTTGAGTGTGCTTTCTAGTTTTCTTTTGCTCTGGTTCTTTGTGGCAGCTTTAGCAAAGAGGCGAGTCTTGATGTGTGACCTGAAGAAGGCAAGAGCTGTATGCTTCCTCATCTCCTCTGGAAGAGTCCCAGAGCCTTACCCTGAGTGTTGAAAAGTCTCTCTCTCAATTCCAATTTCTTTTCATCAGTTCTTAATACTCTCCCTAAAGAGGTCAGAGAAAATCCAATGCTTACGGTCTTCCAGATATGCTGAACGACTTTGCCTCTTTGCCTAAAACAGCTCCAAATAACCAGAGTGCAGGAGATGAGGCATGAGGGTGGGGATGGGCAACATGCACAAGGGCAAAAACCAAGATTAAACCAAGAAGTAAGACAGAACATTGATTACCACTTTTGGTGTGTTAATACAGACTAGACACATACTAGACACAGTGATGTTTTAGAAAACATCCTTTAGAGGCATAATTATGTGAGTGTGCATATACAGTACACATACATATTAATACCATAGATACTGGGAATAACCATGTGATGAATTACATGCATGTGTAGGAGAGGACTCCCAAGAGCCCCTTGTTAATATTCTGTATTAAAATACAGGGAAAGCAGCATTTTTAAGATTGTAAAATGAATTAAGGGAGCAAATCAGATTATTTGTCCCTCCAGCCACCTAGTTTATGGCCACATTCAGGTAGTTAGAGATGCAAGTACAAAGATTTGCACCCATACTGGTGATGCAAAAGTGCAATTTTTGTGGGTAGAAAAAGGGAGGCCGACCCTTTTTAAACCTAACCCATCACACACAATTTACTTTTTACAACTCCAATATGACTTGCAGAGCCATATCACTACTGCAGCTGTCACAAACCTTGGAACTGCATATGCTTTGACTCAGTGTAATTTTGAGCTAACAGAATCTGACAGTGATTATACTTTGAGAAATAATTCCCAGTGAGCAAATTTGTTAGTGACAGTTATAGAGCCAGAGTTTGATGAAAGGGGGTAGGGCTCGATGCAAAAACAAAGGCCAAGGCATGGAATATGAACCTTTTTAATCACTTAGCTGACCCCAGTTACATCTTAAGACAAATGACAACCTTTAGTATAACACCTGGTGCCAAATATGGCCACTTCAAATTTCACCCACCCAGCAGCCTGCAATCATTTCAAAAAAGTCATTAGTTTCCAGCCTTTTATTTGCTATACTGGGTTTTTCTGAAGTTGAGAGACTGGAAAGAGGCTTTGCTTTTTGAGCAAATTTTTAATTAAGGCATTTCTCCCAACTAGTACTGTGAAAAAAATGTAAACAAACACAATCTATCAACACACATCCATTGTTCATATTGTTTATATCAAAAACAAAACCTGTGGGATTGTCCCTTGGATGTATGCCTACACACCTACACACTTTTTAAACTTGTCCATAAAAGTAATTAGGGGGGATATTTCTGTAGGTAAAAAGTTCTTTTGGTGGAAGGACAAAGAAAAAGTTTCTGTGAAAGTGACAGAATACTTAACCAGGAGTAGCTCAATTGACTTTAATGGGACAATTTGCATGTAAGGTAGCACATGAATAAGTCTTTACAGGATCAGGCCATAAGTGTGACCATAAATAAGCATTATTCCATCACAGGGTTTTTGCCATTTTTTTTTTTCAGATCAAATCCTGTGTAGAGTCAAAAATTACATTTTGCTAAGGTCCCAATTTTGCAAACACTTACGCACATGAGCAGTACTGTACCATTGAAGTCAATAGGACTACACAGATGCATAAAATTAAGCATGTGTGTCAGTCTTTGTATGAAAAGGCCCTTAATTTGTAGTTTTTTGTAAAACTCTGTGACAATTTTGTCAGGTAAGAACTGAGAGTTTTGCAAACTTCTTTCCCGACAAGCCAAGTGATATAGAGTTTACTATATGCTAGACACATATTAGCTAGTCCCAAACTAACAAAAATCACATTTCACAAAAGTCCTTATAGCCATGTCTGTATCTAGAAAGCTACTTTGAAAGATATCAGTGTTCCGTGCCAAAATGGTAGGGATCATAAGTAAAAATTGTGTGCTATGTAGGGGCGCCCATCATGCAACCTTTGCTCATATGAGTAATCCAATGATGACATCAAAGGAACTATTCATACAAGGATAGGCCCATAGGCCCTAATTCAGCAAAGCATTTATGCACATTCTTAGGGATTAAGCACACATTTAAGTGCTTTGCTGAATAAGGGTGTACTGTTGAGTGGGGCCTTGCAGAACAGGGATTACTCATGCAACTAAAAGTTGTGGTATCAGACACAGTAGTATCCAGACATCATGTGATAACAGCTGACAGTGTAATGTTCAGAGGAAAATAACCCTTTATTTCTGACTAGGACTTTGGACTAACTGAAGTAGCAATCACTCCAAAGAATACAATCCAGGTTCTGAGACGACACAGAGCTTATTAAGAATTGTACTTAGTGGTATGTAGACATCCAGCTAGTGTGGGTTTGTTCAATCAATCTTCCAATTCTGTATACCCCTCTACCTCAATATAACGCTGTCCTCGGGAGCCAAAAAATCTTACTGCATTATAGGTGAACCCACGTTATATCGAACTTGCTTTAATTCACCGGAGTGCGCAGCCCCGCCCCCCCCGGAGCACTGCTTTACCGCGTTATATCCAAATTCATGTTATATCGGGTCGCGTTATATCGGGGTAGAGGTGGTCAGATATAATGCGACACGATATAACATGAATTTGAATATAAGGTGGATTATGAAAGCTGTGGCTTTCATAGGATGTCATATCTACACTTAAATAGGATGTCATATCTATACTGAATTCTAGGCCAGAATTCAGTGTACATATTGGGTTCTGTGCGACAAATCCACTGAAATATCTTTAACTCCTGTCCTGTTAAACCTTGCAGGATTTGAGTAATTTCCCTCTGTCAAGTATAAAGACACAATATGTTCCTGTGTGATTAAAAGAAGTAAATCAGTTGATTTACTTATATTACATTTTATGTATGCAGTATCTTTGATCCAAAAATTACTGGGATTTCACAGAATACTTAAAAAACCATCAGTCAACATTATGTAACAGTCTGCAAAACACAGCCCCCTTTTTTTATAATTGTATTTATTATTGCATGCCACTAATTGTCAAAGCTAATGTCCTTTTCCCCCTGAAATGTCAATTCCTTGCTGGGACCTTTTTATGCCAAGACTCAGGGCAAATGTTTACAGCAACTGAAAATAAGAATTTATTATGGAGTCTCAAATAGATGCTGAACCTTACAGCTGCTTCTAAAATGACTATTGTACTAGCATTATTTAGCTAATCAATAAGTGCAATTTCATTTTCTAACCTATTCTGCTGTGCATCTCAGCCTATATATGTGCCAGATATTCTTCTTTATGGGGGACTCTTTTCCAAGATACATTAATTGGATATTTGATTCATCTTGATGAGTTATTTAACATTTTATTGATTTCTGATATGAATGTCTCTAATTGATTCTTGATGCAATTAGTGGATTATGCCTCTTACGCTGCAAAGATATGTGGTTTGTGGATTGCATAAGTGAGCATCCCTCAGCTTGTGCTTTTAAAAACCATATTATATATAATATATATAATTTCAAATGTAAGTTTGCAATCATACTTGTGAACAAAATGTAGAGCCTGGTCCTGTAGACACTTAGGCCCAGATTCTCAGATTACAATAAGGCCCCTTAACATCTTTCTGGTAGTGTAAGGGGACTTCATAGTGGTTCCAAATTACATTTACACTTGCTTTTAAGATCCATACACTGACAGAGTGGTGTTAAGGGGCTTTTGTGTGACTGAGAGTGTGAGCTTTACTGTACTACAGAGTATAGTTCTTCCTAGAGTGGGTAGCATGGACCTAAATATTTTCAGGATCAAGCCCTTAGCTAGTACTACAAGAAAACACATAAAATATGTAACCAACCTATAACAAAATGCATAAATGTTTTTTGCCAAGTTTTTATTTGATGTTATGAATTTGCAGCGATCCCTTATCAATTTCATGCTGTACCATTTGGGGATGAAAAGCTGAAGGCTTTTCTTTGCCATAAAAAGGACTGGCTATTAAACTTTCAAATGTTATCATAAAGTAAAGATGACAATGTCCTATTTTTGCAGTGGAAATGAACTCAAAATTGCTACTGACAATTCTCCTTCCCCACTCCCTACTACTGCCAGTTTTCTTTCCTTTATTGAGAGCCCCCTTTTGCCTGCAAGGCTAGCAGCAGGAAGTATCATCTCTGGAGGCGTCTTTTTTAAAAGCCGTCGGCTTAAACCACAGTACTTGGGATTCTGATTCAATTGCTTACAGTCAGGTTCTTTTTTCTATCATGAGGCTGCAGCCTTAAAGAACACCTCTGCCTGCCTAACGCATCCAGATCAAAACCTGGTATATTTTTGAACGCAGGCTCCATGGGTAGCCCATTAACAAACTGAATCACTGCACTGTAGCCTATGTATTTTTCATAAGGCGCTATAAATTAATTATAATTATGCTACTATAGTCTTTAAAAATGTGCAGCAGTCCCCAGGAAAAAAACCGCATTTGCTAATAAGGAAAAGTGTTTAATCGTCTTCTAATTACCCTCAAAAGCAGAGTGCCTCACAGATACCAGAGACTCTGTTATTACAGAAAATTAGGAAATGCAAACACAAACAAATGCGCAAAGATGGCAAAATTCTATTTGCTCTTCAAGAATGATTACCATAAATCATTTCCTTACTGAAAGGTATCCCTCATTTTAGGCAAATCCAGAGTAAGGTCCCTATCTGCAAACACTTATGCACGTAAGTAGTTCCATTTACTCATCAGGACACAGCCACCAGCTGAGGCTCTGCTCAAATGGGCTGTACTTGTACAGAAAACTACTTATAGGTGTCCATAGGCTCAAGGCCTTAGATTTCAAGTACAAACCCATTTTCTAGAGCTTTTACTGTTTCTTTTCTTTGGGCGTTGGCAGAACTGCAGAAACTGGTAGGAGGAAATGTAATGAGCAGAGAGATGAATAGTAAAGAAAATAATGGGCTTTCTTTTTCTTTGGTTCTTATTAGAAGGATAGTAGAATGCTTGCTTCTAGCAATGGGGAAGTATTATAGTGAGTGCAAACAGCACCAGCTAAACTTAAGGTTGGGTTTCAACTTCAATTCAAATCCACATTTTTCAGCTGATCATAACTTTTTCAAAGACATTTCTGGAGGGCTATAATTTAGGAGCCTTCCTGATTCTGAATGTTTGGTTGTATTTGTTACCTAACAAATTTATTGGTAATTAAAATGCCCGTAGTATTTTGCCTTGCAGTTGAGAGTACCTTAAGACTTGGTCCAGAAATGTTTGCTTTCTACCCTGAAGTTACTGTGGTTGATAGCAGCCTTTATTCGTCATTCTTTCTCTCTCGACCACAGCTTTTCTGAATTGCAGTTCCTTGCAACTAGCCTTGACTGGGGCTTAACAAATATTCATTGCAAGAAGATTTAATAAAATCTCCTCATTTGAGTTCACAAGACTTCTACAATAAAAAATAAAAATAAAAAGAACTTTCACTATCTTCCGTAATTGAGTGCTTGTAATAATATTTATTTTAGATATAGGGCTTGATTTTCAGAATCAAATACCAGAAAAAGAGATTCAGCAGTTGGTATTTTTGTCCTTGCTTGTTCATAAAATGCAGCCTTCTTCTTCTGAGAGAACTCACCAGGGCTTCTGCTGACTCACCTGACTTCACCAGAAGAAATTCTATGTAATGAAATTTAAACAAGCAAGCGTGAAACTAAGAAAAACACAATGATAAACTACCTGTAAATTTTCATGGATGAACAGTTTGTGCCAAAAGAAAAAAGTCATAATGTTGCTGATTCAAAGAAATTCAGGAACCACAAATTCTAAAGAAGGCAAATTTGGACTAATCTTAATTCTGAGTTTCAGCTCACAGCTCTAACTTAAAGGTATAACATATGTATGACCCTTTTTATACAAGATTAAGTACCATGGTAACAAATGATTGGCCAATGATTTACCTAAATGATATATGGTGAGTTAATGGTTTCATTTGCCCTGCAAAATAACAAAAAAACAGTCATGTACTAGGGATGAAGAACTGTAAACAAAGAAACATTATATTATAGTTTTTCCACAGCGTATCCACAACAAACACATTTCGAGCGAGGGGTGGGAAAAACTAAAAATTCCATATTGAATTAGCCAACACATAAACATGTTGATTTTTCTTTTGTTGAATGGTTACTGTAATGGATTATTTTTCAATAAAATCTTAGTGCACGATAACCTCTCTAGTGTCGATTTTGTACTGCTGAAGGATTACAGCGCACACTTCACTATGCATGTCAGAATTCATGAGTTTAATGAAAGTTATAATGTGAACAAAGGGTATCCATTAAACAAGAAGAATTTGGCCCCGGCAAGTGATATTTGTATCAATGTGCTTAATTAGACCAGTACTTTTTAAACAATTTGTAAAGCCAGGATTAAAGGCCTGAATTTCAAAGGATTTAGCAGAAGCCACAATCACTGTTTCAAGCAAATCATCTGCAAGGAACTGTACGCTGAAAATAATGTGGCATACAGAAAAAAATAACGGAGATCGTGGCTATCCTTGAAGTAGCCATGTAATTATATAGTTTGGCATGCACTGCAAACCCTCTGCCTTTGGTCCCTTCTCCCACAAGTAGGAAACCTTAGGATCTGTTGGTCTAAGTGAACTATCTCCATTATTTTGTTCACAATCAGACTTAAAGAAAAATTAACCCTAGGTTTAGGATGATGCCTTTTCACGCAGAAGTATTTTTCTTTTACTAAAAATATCAATGACTAAATTGTAGCCTTAGCCATATGTCATGACGTGTGTGTGTGTTGTCTCCCTGTTCATGTGATGTTTCCTGGTTCCTGCGGTTTGAACTCTGTTCCTGTTCAAGGGGGATCGGGGTGGGGGTCCATAGCGTTGGGTATGTGCTGTTGCTGCATATCTCCTGTTTGGACTGTTATCATGTTTTGTACAGACTGTTGCTGATCTAACGGTTCAGGGTTATTACATGTATTGACTGACAATCTACTTGGCATGTCTTGCTTTGTTTTTTTTGTGGTTTTAGATCGCTGTTCTGCAGTGCATAACATCATGTCACCACAAAGTGTTCTGGTCCACACACTTCAGCGAATAAGTTGCCACTTACAGAGATTTGGCTAAGATAAAGGCCATAGCTTTTTTTCCAGCTATTGCATCATAAAGGAGAAAACAGGAATGGGAGTGAGGTCAAAGGTTGAAAATCAGGGAACCAGAGGGGAACACCGCGCAGAGAGCCTCCAACAGCAACCACTGCTCCTCAAAGGTGTCTAAGGAGTCCAGAGGACCTTTGTTTTTAGACGTGATTAAATAAAGGATTGGAAATAGGCCCAGAGTCAAAAGCATCCGCCTGTCTAGCTTCCTCCTTCAGAAGTGATGGATGGCCATCTTGACCAGTGCCAGGAGGAGATTGATAAGGAGGTCCTGTGACTTTGTGGGACCCTGGATGGGGTATGCATAAATCAGGATGTGTGTGGAGAAGTACAGTGAGAGGTTCTGGAAGGGGTGGAAAAGGAGCTGCAAATTTACACCCCCTATGTAGATATGCACCAGGATCTTCCTCTCACTGCAAAAGGGACAGGTGTTGGGGGAGTTTGTGAACCATGCCATGTACATGCCCATGCTCACAGCTCCAAGAAGGATCTGCCAACTAATGTCCCCAGTGGGCCATAGAAGCAGAATGGAGTACAGACTGGCGCACCAAGGTTCCTTCCTCAGGTGGCAGTAGGTCCTGCCACTTGGTGTCGGGGCAGGAGACGAGGATGAGGAAACCGATGGTGTGAATCATGAGCACATACAGATGTTCTCTGGGCACGGTTCAGAGGCAGACCAGCTGAATGTCTTGCAGCTGGGTCAGGTGGTATTCAGGGGGAGGCTCATGAGGCAGGGGCTTGATGACAGAGGTGCTGGAACAATTTTTATAGTAGTGGTGCTAAGAGCCGTTGAACTAAACTGCAAACCCTGTATATAATGGAAACCACTTCAAGCCAGTGATGCCACACCCCCAGCACCCTTAGTTCCAGCACCTATGCTTGATGACAAGAGTCTGGGGTGGGCAGGGAGCACCCTCCTGCACACGGTTCCTATGTGTGTGTGGGGGGGGGGGGGGTGGAATTCGCATTGAGGCTCTTCCCCATGCCTACCAGGAGCCCAGGGTGTCTTTCCCCTGCTGGTCTAATCTAGTGCCCCGGGGGTGCTTGGGCTTCTTTAGAACACAGATAACACTGCCTATTTGGAATTCGGTTGCATATTTTGAAAAAAAATAAATTCTCTTTTTCCATAGATAAATAATCCTCTGATGCAGGCAACAGCCACCCTCCTTATTTTTATGTACACAAAGGGGATTTTTGTCCCACAAAAGATGTAAAACAATAACCAGCAATACACAGATATGACTACTTCCAAATCTTATGTTACATGTAACTTTGTCAATCTAAAAGGATGAAACTTCAGTACTAAAAACACTGATGAGATGAAAGTTTAGCCATACAAAAAAATCACATTACCAAAGGAAAAAAGACAGAAAAAGCAAAGATTTAAGAGAAGAACATGAAGTATACTTTGCAATCAAAACTTTTGGTGCTTTAGCACAGCCAGGATGCTAATTAAGACTAGGCTACTGAGGCAATGAAGATTAATATTTTTAAAAGCCATCTTCTGTTTCGAAAGCCAGGCACACCCATTTCACAATTCAGTGGTTTTACTCCATCTACTGTATGTGGATGCCATAAGAGCTTGTACAGTAGGTGCTGACAGTTCAGACTTGAATAAAGGTATTAGATGATGCTGCTGACCTCACAGATTTTGTATATAATTTGCTAAACAAATATCAAGGTATAACAACATTTCTCAGCTATATCAAGACTTGACTTTGATAAAAAGCACCATAGATGTAGGCAGCAATGCTAACTTGTTTCAAAAAATTAAATCTTAATGTATTTTGTTAGCATCCAAAAAATGCATTCTGTATTATGCAATGCATTCAAATGCAACACAGCTTTTTGATTTATATACCACATAACTTGAAATCTTTTGACTCTGCTTCCTTAGAGATTGCCACCACAGAATGTAACCTATCACGACAGGAATAATTCCAAGATGGCAGCTGGGATTTTAAAAAATAAGGCCCACATTCTCAAAGATATTTGGGTGCCTAATTCCCATTGAAATCAATGGGAGTTAGGCACCAAAAAAAAAAAAACTCTGAGGATCTGGGCCTAAGGTCCTGATGCTGCATTCAAGAACCTTTATTCCTGCACAGAAGTGTAGTAATTGATTGCAATGGGACACTGGTTGGGGAAGTAAAGGTTCTCATAGATTGATGTTTTTGCAGGGTTGAGGCCTAATGGAGCAGGCAAATCCCTGTGAGTAAACCCCATGGGATATTAATCCCTTTAAGGTGATGAAAATAAAAGCTGGTTGAACTGAGTTTTAGATAAGCCCTAAGATACAACCGAATTTGCTCCAACCCCTCAGACAGAGACAAACACCTACAAGATCTTTATCAAGCATTCGTAAAACTAAAATACCCACCTGGGGAAGTGAGGAAACAGATTGACAGAACAAGACGGGTACCCAGAAATCACCTACTACAGGACAGGCCCAACAAGGACAATAACAGAACACCACTGGCCATCACATACAGCCCCCAGCTAAAACCTCTCAAGCGCATTATCCACGATCTACAACCTATCCTGGAAAATGATCCCTCACTCTCACAGACCTTGGGAGGCAGGCCAGTCCTCGCTTACAGACAACCCCCCAACCTGAAGCAAATACTCACCAGCAACTACACACCACACCACAGAAACACCAACCCAGGAACCTATCCCTGTAGCAAACCTCGTTGCCTACTCTGTCCCCATATCTACTCTGGCAACAGCATCAGAGGACCCAACCACATCAGCCATACCATCAGGGGCTCATTCACCTGCACATCTACTAATGTCATATATGCTATCATGTGCCAGCAATGCCCCTCTGCCATGTACATTGGCCAAACCAGACAGTCCCTCCGCAAAAGAATAAATGGACACAAATCAGACATCAGGAATGGTAACATACACAAGCCAGTAAGTGAACACTTCAATCTCCCTGGTCATTCTATTACAGATTTAAAAGTCACTATCATTGAACAAAAAAACTTTAGAAACAGACTTCAAAGAGAAACAGCAGAACTAAAATTCATTTGCAAATTCAACACCATTAATCTGGGCTTGAATAGGGACTGGGAGTGGCTGGCTCACTACAGAAGCAGCTTTTCCTCTCCTGGAATTGACACCTCCTCATCTATTATTGGGAGTGGACTATATCCACCCTCATTGAATTGGCCCTGTCAACACTGGTTCTCCACTTGTGAAGTAACTCCCTGCTCTCCATGTGTCAGTATATAATGCCTGCATCTGTAACTTTCACTCTATGCATCCGAAGAAGTGAGGTTTTTACTCACGAAAGCTCATGCCCAAATAAATCTGTTAGTCTTTAAGGTGCCACCAGACTCCTTGTTGTTTTTGTAGATACAGACTAACACGGCTACCCCCTGATATTAGATACATATGATTCCATACCTAATAGACCATACAAGAGGGGATAAATGCAGAGAAATACATAGAAATCTTTGAGGTGGAGCAACCAGGGTAATAACAATTCATATAATATTTGGTTTTTCTCATTAAGTCTACTGTACGAGAAGCGATTTTTTCAAAGCGCTTGTTAAGGGGTGACTTGATGACAGTCTATAAGTACCGACATGAGGAACAAATACTTAATAATGGGCTCTTCAGTCTAGCAGAGAAAGGTATAACACTATCCAATGGCTGGAAGTTGAAGCTAGCCACATTCAGTCTGGAAATAAAGTGCAACATTTTAACAGTGAGGATAATTAACCATTGGAAAAAATTACCAAGATTTGTGGTGGATTCTTCAGCACAGGCAATTTTTAAATCAAGACTGGATGGTGTTTTTAAAAAAATCTACTCTATGAGTTATTTTGGGGAAGTTCTATTCAGGCTGGATGGTCACAATGATCCCTTCTGGGCTTGGAATTTATGAAACATGTTTCATTTGACCTTAAATGGAAAAAAATCTATGAATCTATTTTTCAAGTGAAGGCAGATGGCAAACTAGAAAATAAACAGAAAAGATCAGTTATTAGGACTACAGTGATGGACATTATAGAAAACCTTTAGATAGAAAGGCTTCTAATGGAGGGAAAGCAGAGAGCAAGTGTCAGTGTCTCCATTCAGGATATCTGTAGAGATACTAATTTGTAGCTGAACTTAACTTTTCAAGAACCTATACCAGAGGTGGGCAAACTACGGCCCATGGGCTACATCCGGCCCGCGGGACCGTCCTGCCCGACCCTTGAGCTCCTGGCCGGGAAGGCTAGCCCCTGGCTCCTCCCCCATTGTTCCCCCTTCCTCACGAACATGGTAGAGCTCTGGGAAGCAGGGTTGCGCGCTCCTGCCAAGCAGTACCGCAGCATGTCTGGCTCCGGCCGGGTGGCACGGCTGCCAGACATGTTGCTCTGAGTGGCATGGTAAGGGAGCCAGGGCTGGCGGGGGTTGGATAAGGGGCAGGGGATCCTGGGGGGCAGTCAGAGGATGGGGAGCAGGGGGGGTTGGATAGGCATGGAGTCCTGGGGGGCCTGTCAAGGGACGGGGGTGTGGATAGGGTTCAGAGCAGTCAGGGTACTGGGAGCAGGGGGTTGGATAGGGGGTGGGGTCCTGGGGACAGTTAGGGGTGGGAGGTTCCGGGAGGGGGCAGTTAGGGGACAAGGAGCAGAGGGGGTTGGATGGGTTGGGGGTTCTAAGGGGGGCAGTCGGGGGCAGGAAGATGGAGGGGTCGGATTGGGGGGCAGGCTGTTTGGGGATGCATTGTTCTGTGGGGGAGATTTTCATGGGGACAAAGGGGAAGCACTTAAAATCCCATTGAAAGGCAATGGGAGTTCAGGATTGTACTGCCCTTTGTGCCTATGAATCTCCCCCTGCAATCTACTTTGCTCTACTTTGACTCCATGTGGCCCTGTTTTGGTGAGTAGATTGAAATACCTGCCCTCCACATATTTCCATGGAAACACTGAACAACAGAGCATAAATATGATGAGCATAGACTGTACAAGACACACACTTAAAAGTACTGTAACTAAACCAGATTTTTAAATAGTTAGAAGTTTTATAACCCAAGAAACTGCCGAGTGGTGAGGGGATAAAAGTACACAGAGGGCTAATAGGATACAGAATATTTAATCTCTAGGTTACTGGTTGGAATTCTGATCAGGCAAGCATTAACTAGAAATGGGTTCTTCCTAGACATAAAGGGGCAGGTTTGTTTGGCAAAATGTCGGCCAGATTTTTGTCCTGCAAACCCCATATCAGAGGTTCCAGGTCCCATTGTATTTGAGCTTGAAGGCCCAGATTCTCTGGTCTGGCCAAAATGTGCTCACCACAAGATTGAGGGGAAATAGCTTAAGGCTACTTTTGTGTCCCCCTTGAATCCTGGGATAGGCCTGTCCCCTGCAGGGCCGCCCAGAGGATTCAGGGGGCCTGGGGTTTTCGGGGGCAGTAGGCCCCTGCCGCTGAATTGCCGCCGAAGACCCAGAACGGAAGAAGCTCCGGGGGCCCAGGCCCCGCGAGAGTTTTCTGGGGCCCCCGGAGAGAGTGAAGGACCCTGCTCCAAGGGCGCTGAAAAACTGCGGGGCCCGGGGCCTGGGACAAATTGCCCCACTTGCCCCCTCCCCTGCCCCCGGGCGGCCCTGGTCCCCTGCTCTAACTTAAGAGAAAACTAATCTTACTCTAGGGATTGCCAGGGCTTTGGAAATCCAACCACAACCATATCCCCTCTCCCATGGTCACTAAGTATCGTAAAATTATAGGAGACCTAGAATCTCTCCCATCTGAGCAAAATTGTAATGCAATACAATTTTGCACCAGCTGACTATATCAAATAAAGTGTCACATCTAACTCCATCCATGCTTTTATATTGTGATAATACAATTGACTATCCTAAATAGTCTCATTCCTATACTTATTGTCATCTGTATGAAATGATCCTTGAGAACGTTTTTGAAGTCTGATTAGTTTATGAGGATAGGATCTAGGAGAACACTCACAATAAATCCTCCAATCCTAAAGGATCATACACTGGAAGCTACATTTGCCCACAGTTTCTTTAGTCTATCAAAAAACACATTTCTGTTTCAAAAATATTCACACACAAAATCAATATCCCAAGAGGGAAAGAACCTTTTTTTATTTTGTCAAGCCAGCTCAAAAACAAGGACAGCTTGGAAACAAAGATACAGTTCATCTTACTGGCAACTTCTTGTGGATGGTTGAGTATCATAGAAAAGCAACTTTGTGAAGTGAGTGTGATTCATTTAGCTTTTGGAAATCCTTTTTTTAATTTTTTTTTTAACATTTTCATTTCAGTAACTGGTTGTACATTCTCTGTCTGAGCTGTTGCTCTAACTCCAAGCGAAAGGTTTTGCCAACACATGCACCTGCTCATCTGAGGGCAAACCAACTTCAAACTGCAACATTTTCTGAAGCAAAAACTAGTAGTACAGCTATCACCCCAGTCATGCACAGGAGGCACATTACACTTTAAACACCATGGGTCATGAGCTCTCTATGCTCAAGTTATACTTGTATATAAGCTAAGAAAAAGAGCCCATACATTCATTCTGAAATGCATAACCTCTTCTCTGAAGATGTGCAATACCTACCCTCAGAATAAACTTTTAGTTATAGGTAAAGGGTGAAAATCTGAAAACTGCTGCAAAAACAAATAAGGGAGTCAGGTGTGAGTAAGAAAAGAATTCGATAACCTCCACATAAGATCATTGGAATCCACTGACCCATTCTCATGTACGCCTTCTCTTCCTTTGACAGTGGTCTGACCTTTTCCTTTTAAAATACTGCAAAAAAACCAATTTGCTCCTGATGCTCTTTAAAGATGTTTTATTTAAAAAAAAAAAGTCTTACTTGTTTGAAGTTTGAAAACCAGCTCCCAGGGTGTGGTGTTACTTTGCAGAAAGGAAGTTTATTCTGACAAACTTTTGAAGAAGTCTGATCTAAAAACTCCCCCCCCACACACACACACACGTTTCCACAAACTTTGAAACCATATGATTAAGTTCATCCCCTGCGGCAGCTTCTCCTTTTTGTCTTGTGTGCTATTATTCAAAACTCTTTCACTCGAATGTACACAGATTTATTTATTGCATGCAGGTTACTTTGCATTTACTTCTTCTTTATGTAAGACTTATTTCAAAGTATGAACAATACTTTCTGTCATTTGCTTTCTGTCATTTACCTTCCTTTGGAATTAGAGCAATGTGCTTTCTCATCCTGGGGCCCAATACTGCAAACACTTATACACACAAATCCCTGGGGACTACATACATGAGACTTCCCACATGCATAGTTCCCATATAGGTGTTTGTAGAATCAGGTCCTGTGAGAGAAGTGGTTTCAGGAATGTTGGTTTTATTACTTAATTTAAAGTTAAAAATGCATGTATTTCTATCTTACCCACAATATTCCTGAATTAATGTACTATCATTTTAAGGACCATTTTTGGCACTATTTCCTTTACACTATTTTAAATGTGGATTTTAAAGCACAAAAGTACATACAATCATATACAGCTAAATGGCAAACTATGATTCTGCAGTAATTATTTACAATGGCTCCTAAGATCTGTTAGTATTGCCTTACTTTTAATTTTTAAGATGCTTTAGAATTTCATCTATAATAAAATTAATAAATAATAATAATGGCAATAAATTGTCCACCTGCCATACAAATACTAGCTTTCTTTTTCTGGATAAATTATTAATCTTCCCCCCAAAATAAAATAAAAATAATCAATTTTTGTAACTTCAGAATTTGCAACATTGTTTTGACCTCACCTTACCTTGTCACCTATCAAGTCTTTTGGCAATAACCACTTCAAAATTTGGGTGTTGTCTGTTTGTGTGAGTTAGAGAGAACAATTCTTCCTGTGTCTGAACCAGTCTGTCAGTTCCTTGGCGCATGAAGCATGTTATCTTATACCTGTCTGGCACACATCACACTGTCAGTATTCAGTAAATTGTAACGCCTAGTCTATAATCTTATGTAATTGGAAAAAAAAATGTTTGCACCTCCTTAGCTCACATATCACTGCATATGATTCTCCACATGAGTCTTTGAAGTTATAAGACTTCTATAGATATCAAACCACTGCCTATCCTGGCTTAGTTAATATAATATTTCATAATTTCTTCTAAGATTGCTGCCAAAGACACTGATTAGCCACAAACATTTTTAATTATTCCTCAGCTAGGGCATGATCTACAGACCACTGACGTCACCAGAAGTCTTTTCGCTCACTTCAATGGACTTTCCATCAGTCCCCTAAAGAGGATATTACATATCTAAAAAACTTTCCCCGCTGCTATTTTTAAAAGAGAATGTAAACAAGTTTTGAAATTTGGCCTAAACAAAGGTCACGTAAAACTTCCCTGCCTTTTCATAGACAGTGCTTATCAAGAAGACACTCAGCTAAACTATTAATATGGCTTCCAAAGAATGCAAAAGGCCTAAGAAGAATTTAAGTAGTAATTTTGTATCCTTGAAACTGACAGACATGAGGATCAGAGACCTGATGTCTACTGCATTTCAAATGTTACAAAACGTACTCCTGTCCCTGCCAGTTTGTTTCCACCGCTGGAAAATTAGTCACACTGGACTCAGTAATCAAGCTGACTATCATCCCTGAATATGTTGTGTGTGCAGGTGATGTAAAGACAGCAGTAGTAATTGAAAAATGACCGATAAGGAATTTGGGACAAGTCTGGTGAAACTAATAGGTGATTTAAAAGCTTACTAGGTATAATATATAAAGCTTTTTCTATGGCTTCCTTTCAAATAGAAAAGAGATGGAAAATATTCTTCAAATTCTAAAACCAGACCTGCAGATCAATTCACAATAGGAAATTCTAGTCCCAGCTGTAATTTGGAAACTATTCTTTTATGCCATATCATGTAAACAATGAATGAAAAATCCTCTCATAGTTCCCCCTGTATTGAGGGACAGCTGCAGGCAAGTGGCTACCAGTAACAAGAAGCCCCCAAAACAAAATATTTATTTGCTCATCTTAAACACAAGGTAACAGATGCTATCATGAGAGGGCCAGAGTTAGTGTCTTTTCATAGAATTCCTGAAAATGCCATAAGACTATCCCACAAGCACAGCTCAGAAAAGAATATCACGAAATTCCTCAATCACTGTGTCAGCTGAAAGAAGTTTGATCTCTCTAAGAATCACAAAAATGGTAAACAAGTCCTTTAATCTAATGTCGTCTATTTTCCTCCCAGACATAAAAGTCCTTATTTAAATATCTACAGCAACAGAGGCTCAGTAATAACCATGAAGGCCAAACTAGTTTGAAGAACATTTATTCAGTGCAGCTGTGTTGCCAAATACACACACCCATTGGCAAACCTCGGGCATGGGGAGATTAAGGAAGCTTCCCAGCCATAGGCATCCAAACTCCTTTAAAAACTAAAGGGGAAACTCTGCCCTGTGATGAGTGGGTGTGTTTTGGAGGCAGGGGATAAGAGGACACAGGGAGCACTTTGTATAATGAGTTTAGTGAAATCTTCATCATTCTGAAATTTGGAAAGCAGCCTTGACTCCAAATGAAACAATAAGAATAGAGTAGGAAATTTATCCTACAATAGCCAAAGCATCTACCTGCCACATAGAATATTTGCATGAAGAGTTTTGCATTGGTGATGATTACAAACCCACTGTTGGCTTCCACAAAGCTTGTTCACTACTCCTTTTTGGCTGCTTGGTTAATGTCATAGGATTAATATTATGACCAAGGGATCACTAACTTCATAGTCAGTGGAAATAACTAAAATACCCTGTGAGTAATGCCACCGGGAATGACTGACTTTGGCAGGATCTTACATGAGGAAGTCATCGGTGAAAAGGAACTAACATGATCATGTCTCTGCTGACCAATAAACAAATTTTGTTCAGACTTAAAGTCTATGTCCCCACTAAAGAAGGTCAATGGCGCTGCATACTGTGTGTAAATCAGCACATAATTTGTTGCCAGACCAAACCCTTTGCAGTGATAAACAGAATCAAGATTAAAGAGGCCTTTGTTGTGTAATGAACACAACAGCTGAGAACCAGTGCATTTCAAAATGATTAATTTAGGCAACAGTGAACAAAGGAGGATAAATTTAAACAAAAAGACACAAAAACCTTACCTTGTAATCGTTAACAGGTGCTCAGAAGCTACTGTTATGGTGGCCACAGAGGTGAATAGATAGCAGGAAAGCAACTGAAACTATGGAAAATGTACAAAAGAGGAAGACCAACGAGTGGTATAGAAAAGTAAAGAAAAGAAATGATTGCATAAGAGAGAAAAATAAGAAAGAGAAAACACTGAGGATACATCTTAGTCTAAGGAAAGAAATGGAAAATGGGATGATAACCAAATGCAAGACAAAATAATTAAAGAAATTTATTACTTAAACATTTTTTCTGGCACTATAAAAATGTAATGAATGGATGGGTAGGAGAGCAGTGTAAATATGGTCCTAAAGCTAGGCATGATAAATGGCAACATGCACTACACTATAGTTGTGCACATTTCTGCATGTGCAAAGCTTAAGTACATGGTGCATCCAGATTAGAGATTTTTGATGACCACTATAAAAACCTATACATTCAACCTCATTTTCCCAGTGAATACCTACTATTAGATATTTTAGAAAGACCTTTGTTTTCAAATGGTCAGACAAATGAAAAGTTTATTTTAGTCTTCCATTCTCCCATGATATATACACATAACTCTCATTGTGGTGGACTCAGAGATTTCTGTGAAAATGACTGCCAGCTTTTGAAATGTCTAAGCTGTTATGGGAGTAGGAGAGAAAAGGAATCATAGAATCATAGAAATGTCAGATTGGAAGGGACCTCAGTAGGCCATCTAGTCCATTCCCCTGCACTGAGGCAGAACTAAGTGTTATCTAGAACATCACTGACAGGTGTTTGTCTAACTGCTCTTAAATACCACCTGTAATGGGGATTTCACAAACTCCCTAGGTAATTTGTTCCAGTGCTTAACCACCCTGACAAGTTAAAAAGTTTTTCCTAATGTCTAACCTAAATATTCCTTGCTGTATTTAAGCCCATTACTTCTTGTCCTGTCCTCAGTGTATAAGGAGAACAATGTATGGCCTGTCCTCAGTGTATAAGGAGAACAATGTATAACAACCTTTTATGTACTTGAAGACTGTCATCATGTCCCCCTCAGTCTTCTCTTTTCCAGACTAAACAAACCCAGCTTTTTCAATCCTTCATCATAGGTCATGTTTTCTAAGACCTTTAATCATTTTTGTTGCTCTCCTCTGGATTTTCTACATTTTTTCTTCCTATTTCTCAGAGTGTAGTGCCCAAAACTGGACACAGTACTCCAGTTGAGGAGTGCTTATCAGTGATGAATAAAGTGGAATAATTACTTCTTGTGTCTTGTTTACAACACTCCTGCTAATACATCCCAGAATGATTGCTTTTTTTGGAACAGTGTTACACTGTTGACTCATATTTAGTTTGTGATCCACTATAAGCCCCTGATCTTTTTCTGCAGTACTCCTTCCTAGGCAGTCATTTCCCATTTTGTATTTGTGCAATTAATTATTCTTCCCTAAGTGTAGTATTTTGCATTTGTCCTTATTGAATTTCATCCTATTTATTTCAGACCATTTTTCCAGTTTGTGAAGATCATTTTGAATTTTAATCCTGATCTTCAAAGCAACCCCTCCCAGCTTGGTATCATCCACTAACTTTATAAGTGTACTCTCTATGCCATTATTTAAATCATTTATGAAGATATTGAATAGAACTGGACTCAGAACAGACCCCTGCATGACCCCACTCGATATGCCCTTCCACCATAACTATGAGCCATTGATAACTACCGGTACTTTCTGAATAGAGTTTTCCAACCAGTTGTGCACCCACCTTAGAGTAGGTCTAGGCTATATTTCCCTACTTTGTTTATGAGAAGGTCATGTGAGACCGTATCAAAAGCTTTACTAAGGTTGAGATATATCACATCTACTGCTTCCCCCCCATCTACAAGGCTTGTTACCCTATCAGAGAAGGATATTACATTGGTTTGACCTAATTTGTTCTTGACAAATCCACTTACCACCTTATTATCTTTGATTATTATCTATAATTGATTGTTCACTCCACTATCTTTCCAGGTACTGAAGGCAAACTGACTGGTCTATACTTCTCTGTGTTGTCCTTTTACCCTTTTTATAGATAGGTACTATATTTGCCCTTTTTAAGTCCTCTGGGATCTCTCCTATCCTTCATTAATTCTCCAAGATAATTGCTAATTGCTCATAGATCTCTTCAGCCAGTTCCTTAAGTATTCTAGGATGTAGTTTGTCAAGCCCTGGCAACATGAAGACATCTAATTTGCCTACATAATTCTTAAATTCTTCTCTCTCTATTTAAGCCTTAGAAACTGCCACGTTTACACTGATGTTCATTATGTTAGTCACCCAGTCACTGCTAACCTTTTTGGTGAAAACTGAGACAAAAAAGTCATTGAACACTTAAGCTATTGTTGAGTTTTCTGTTATTGTCTTTCCCTCCAAATTGAGTAATGAGCTACCTAGGCCTTGGTCTTCCCCTTGATTCTGCTGTATTTGTAACATGTTTTCTTGTTACCCTTTACTTCCCTAGCTAGTTTAATCTCATTTTATGGCTTGGCCTTTCTAATTTTGTACCTACATGCTTGCGCTGTTTTTTTTTTTTTAATGGATCTATTCATCCTTCATAATTTGGCCTCGCTTCCACTTTCTTTGTATGACTCTTATTTGAGTTTCAAGTTGTTGAGGAACTGGTTA
Organism: Malaclemys terrapin pileata; assembly: GCF_027887155.1. Lineage (NCBI taxonomy): Eukaryota > Metazoa > Chordata > Testudines > Emydidae > Malaclemys > Malaclemys terrapin. The sequence goes on along the minus strand of NC_071506.1, from coordinate 69,850,239 downwards.
CGCCAGTTTGGTCTCTTACCCTACTTCCTAGCTTTGCTATGCATTGGGCTAGTTTGCTTTTGTGTCCTGAATAATGTCTCTCTAAAAACAGCCAACTCTCCTAAGCATTTTTTCCCATTAAACTTGCTTTCTACGGGATCTTATCTATGAGTTTGCTAAAGTCTGTCCTCTTGAAGTCTATTGTCTTCATTCTACTGTTTTCTCACTTCCATTCCTTGGAATCATGATCTCTATCATTTCACGATTACTTTCACCCAAGCTGCCTTCCACCTTCAAACTCTCAATTCAATGTTTTAATCATCTCCTCTAGGCCTTCTCCATTCAGACCCCATTTCAGCAAAAAAACATGGAAAGGCTGTTCTTTATACAGTAGTACTGCTATCATGAGATCTGGAGGTTTAATTCTGCTCTCAAAAGTGTGTATATAACATTGGCATCATGCATCTGAAAAAGTCGGGTTTTTATCCACAAAAGCTTATGCCCAAATAAATCTATTAGTCTTTAAGGTACCACTGGACTCCTCATTGTTTTTGTAGATACAGTTAGTGACAACAAATTATATATATATATATATTTCATAACAAGGTTTTCAGCCTGAACTGGTAGCTGGCTTTTCTCTTTAATAGACAGAACAAAGCTCCTAAATCAGAACATTTCTGAACATTGGGGTGTGGGAAGTCAAAATGCAGACTTAAATGTAGATGTGTATTTTGCTGCTTGGCCCCAACTCTAGTTAGCAGCTGTTGCTAGCAAGAGATAAAATGGTCTCCCTGCTCAGTAAAGTGTGCTTTTAACAGTTTTATAAAATCAAACTCTGGACCAATGTGTTGTAGAATTGTTTATTAACATGGCTCTTTTCTTTCAACACTGGCCAGGAAAAATAGTATAGCACCTACTAGCAAGGGGTCCTAAAATTCCACTGGAGGCTTTCACACTGTATTTCTGCATATATATGAGTTAAAAGCACCCAAATAAAAAGGGGCACTGGTCTATTTAAAAAAGTCTCTTTATTCTATACACCAATAAGGTAAATTCCAGGAGAAGTGGCACCAGCATCTTTTTTCTTCTCAACAGAAAGATGTTCACAGTCTGTTTCATACTGATGTCATGCCCACACACTTATATCCTCACTAAACCTACAGATAATGTGATAAAACAACAAAGAGAAATGCCAGGTTGTTGGTTTTTTTTCATTAGAGCTTGTAAACAGCAGCTGTGTATGCAAAACTAGCAAAAATGGCGAGCCCCCACGGTTTGCATACAGGAACAAACAAAAGTTTTTTTCAAGAACAGGTACTTTGTATACAAGGGGCTGTGTGAAATGATATCTTGAAGAAAAAAATTCAGAACTTTTAAAATAAAGCTTACACTCTCCAAAGAGTATCAATGTGTTTATGCTATGTTATTAACTCCTTGATCCCTCCAGGCACAACACTTTTGGTGCGAAGTGCTAATACATTATGCGCTCTGAAGTGGTTATCATTATGTCACAGAGGTCACAGAAGTCACGGAATCTGTGCCTTCCATTGAGCTCTGTGACATTTTCTGTCCTGGGGCTGGAGCTCCCAGCCAGCCCTGCCCCCACAGATCCCAGCCCCTGCCCTGGTGGGGGGACCCTGCAGCTGCCCAGCCGCCACAGGGGGTGGGAGATTTCCCGCCGCTGCGGCACACAGTGGGGACTCCCAGCAGCTGCCCAGCCACAGTGGGAGGCCAGGGGACCCTGCAGCTGCCCAGCCCCACTGGCAGGGGGACCTCAGGGCTCCCATGCAGTGCAGCAGTGGGGGACCCGGGAGCCCCAGCAGCAGTGGGTGCTGAACCCCACCTACCCCTTTTGTCAGGGATATTTTTAGCGAAAGTCAGGGACAAGTCACAGGCTGCCGTGAATTTTTGTTTATTGCCCATGACCTGTCCGTGACTTTTACTAAAAATATCTGTGACAAAAACTTAGCCTTAGTTATCAGATCAGGTGTGAGTTTAAAAAACATAAGTATCAGATATCAGAGGGGTAGCCGTGGTAGTCTGAATCTGTAAAAAGCAACAGAGGGTCCTGTGGCACCTTTAAGACTAACAGATGTATTGGAGCATAAGCTTTCATGGGTGAATGCCCACTTCATCAGACAGCAAGAGCTAAAATGTGACCCAAATCCTGACATCTTTTCTGATCCCATTTCTTTTTTGTGTTTTATTTTCTTTTAAAAAATGAAGAAAGTGACTGCTTCCTCCCACCTCACATCCACCATTGATGTGATGTAACATTACAGTAATATACAGTGTTTAAGCACAAAAAGTGCCAGGGAATACAAACATTACCTTATTTTCATTAACTCAGCCATGCCCCCAAACACATACAGCCACCCATACACAGAATTTTAAGAGCTGGGTCTGAACACTGGATATGTACTTTCGAGCTCTAGACTACCTTTACTGAGAAGCTACTTGATATCAGGGTGTTGTCACATACTGAAACAGTCTCTTTTTAAAGCTGATAGTACACTGATTTCAAAGCCTAGAGGAGAATGAGTGAGCAGAGCATGTTTGAGATCTTCTGGCAATTCCTGGAAAACACTGATGAACATATTATTTATAGACTTATATAGGCTGTTTATATATAACAGTTGCTTGATTTCTTTTCTCCTTTTTCTTAGTACTGATAGAATCCATTCTGAATGTGGCGATCATGTGGTTCATTTATTGAATATGCCCCTCTTGATGTCATCTTGATGTCATCTGTCACATTTCAATTACCTACTATGAAGATTATGATGATGTTACAGAGAGATGAATGTGACTTCAAAGGAGGAATAATTAACAAGAGCACATGATTAAAAAAAAACAAAAACGAAAAACACTTCCTAGCTTGCATCACTAAAACTGACCTTAGACTAAAACTGAAAGAAATTTACAAATTTAACTACCTTTTCATTGTTTATTTACTTACCAAGGACTATGGTGGATTCTCCATCTTAAGTCAATTGGATGTTTTTCTAAAAGATCTGCTCTAGGAATTACTTTGGGGGAAATCCTCTGGCCTGTGTTACATAGGAGGTCAGACTAGATGATCATAGTGGTCTCTTCTGGCCTTGCAATCTATGAATCTATTCACTCAATTGTGCAATGGCCACTTGGGTGAACTTAGGGTTGCCAGCCCTCCAGGATTGTTTTGGAGTCTCCAGGAATTAAAAATGAACCTTTAATTAAAGACTCATGTCATGTGGATGAAACCTCCAGAAATACATCCAACCCAAATTGGCAACCTTAGAACATGTACATGCATGTGTAATCCCACTGATGTCCCTGGTATTACCTCCATGAGTAAATCCTCAAAGTAAGTAAGGATTGCACAATGTAGCTCCTTTTGTATTTCCCTCAATTTGGGCAACAAATGGTGATTTTTCTCAGTTTAGATTAGTCAGTGTCACTTTTTATCCCAGTCAGCCACTAGCCAATTTCATTTCATGTGCTCAGGTTCTAATATCAGACTTTGAGGTGCAAATAACACAAAGGAATATTTATGCTTTAAACAAAACAATCATCCCCTCTTTCCCTTTGAATTCAATTACTGATGTGTTTTTCAGTATTTAGCAACCCCTGCTAAACTAAACTAAAAAAATCAAACTCCCAAAAGTCATGAGATTGAACCAAAAACCATGAGATTAATAAACAAAAATTAGAATGAGTTTACTCTGTCTTCTGGTTTTTAAACTTTCCTTGCCCACTGCCAATGCATGTGTCAGAATTATGATGCCACCAAATTTTGCAAATATCTAGTACTCAAGACCATTTTGATCCCTGCTGCAGGAGTCCTGTTAGAGGATACAATCAAGATCAGTGCCTCATTGAGCTAGTCACAGCACAACACAAAGCAAGAGACAGTCCCTGTCCTTAAGAGCATACAACCTAGTGCAGAGCATGGTGGTGAGTTTGTAATGTCAGAGCTGGAAAAGAAACTCACCCTGGTCATGTCACATAGGGGCTGTCAAACATCCATTAGATGGAAACAAATTGGAGAAACAAAGGTAAAATGCCCTATAGCAATGTCCTGATGCACCCAGTCCCCCATACAGAGGACGTTAGACTTACTGCTTATACTACACCTTTGAGAATGAAACTTGCTTTCTGGAAATAAAAAATTGTTAAATCAAGGTCTGACCTTTCTGTAGTTTACACAGTCTGGGTCTTCCAGTCTCTAGATACAGAGGCCCAATCGCCTCACACATTGCTCTCGATCTCAAACACATACAGTCTGCAATGCCTAGTTCTTACAGTTCTGTACCATTAACCAAATACAAATAATAAAAAAGCAACAGTACAACAAATATTAGAACAAGATCCAACTTCACTTCCAAATACAATGTTTTGCAATATAAAAGTCATCCCAACAATTACTCCAGTGACCTCACAATATATTTTATGCATAAACTTACTTTTCTTTTAGCCTGTCATCAGCAGAATTTGGACCCAACCCTTCAGACGCATAGCACAACTTTTTCAACTTCGGTTTTAGGATTAAGTGCTATAGGAAAGCATACTGTTATTATCTATATGGACTAGCCCATACAGGCAGACAACACACACACACACATTACCAGTTGTGGGGTTACACAATCATTTGTGGGACAGCAGTGGAATTTGGTTTCTATTCCTGGCTCTAAGAGCAGATTGTGCTCTATGGGTTATAGATAGCCTAACTGTAGCAACACCCATGTTTGGGTCATTTGTGGCGACTGATCCAAGGATTTCTGGATATAAAAACACAAGTCTCTCCCACTTGTGCTAAAGGACCAGATCTCACAGCACAGATATAGTAGCAGAGGCACATACCTCTATGGCAGGGGTAGGCAACCTGTGGCACGCGTGCCAAAGGTGGCACACGAGCTGATTTTCAGTGGCACTCACACTGCCCGGGTCCTGGCCACCGGTCTGGGGGAATCTGCATTTTAATTTAATTTTAAATGAAGCTTCTTAAACATTTTAAAAACCTTATTTACTTTACATACAACCGTAGTTTAGTTATATATTATAGACTTAAAGAAAGAGACCTTCTAAAAACATGAAAATGTATTACTGGCACATGAAACCTTAAATTAGAGTGAATAAATGAAGACTCGGCACACCACTTCTGAAAAGTTGCTGACCCCTGTTCTATGGGTATGTCTATGGTGCAATCACAGGATGAGATTACAGCTGGAGAAGACGCACCCCAAGCTAGCTTTATTTTATCTAGCTCAAGTACTGGAGCAGTGAGGCTGCAGCAGCATGGGATTATTACTTGCAGAGCCAGTCCGGGCTGAAGCTCACGCTGCTGTGGCTTTGCTACTCCAGTACTGGAAGTAGTTAGAATAAAGCTAGCTTGGGTGTGTCTACTCAAGCAGTAATCATCCCCCATGATTGCAGTATAGACATTCCCTACATGTGGTCTGGCTGCTAAGGGATGACACGGAACCTCATTGTGTTCATCTGGGTTACACAAGAAGCTAATTTGATAGGCTCTTGCCTCAAGGCTGTGTAGAAAAGTGGTTCTTTTATAGTTCTAATCCTGTAAATGAAAAAATGAAGGAGTGCAGGCTCAGGTGGTTTGGTCATGTAAAGTGTAGTCCTGACAACTACTTGAGTAAGAGAGTCCAACACATCAACTCTAGAGGGAAAAAGACTGATGGGCCAACCCAAGGAGAAGTGGTGGGAGGTCACAAAGGAAGAAATGTTAGCATGTGGTGTGACAGAGAATCTGACGTTGAACAGAGAACTTGGGAGGTGGAGGACTCAGAGGTGACTCTATTTAACGGGATTCAAAGGAGGAGGAAGAGGGAAGGAATTCTGCCCTCCCTCCCCCTAGCTCTGACATTCCTTTTCAAAGTGGTTATTCCCAACCATGGGAGTTCTGCTGTCCAGGAAACCACTGAACATTAGGAAAAACACCCTAACTGTCAAGTTGGTAAAGCACTGGAATAAGTTGCCTGTGGAGGTTGTGTAATCTCCATCATTGGAGATTTTTAAGAGCAGCTTAGACAAACACCTGTCACGGATGGTCTAGATCAGCGGTTCTCAACCTGCTACAGTGGGTGGCATGCGGCCCAATTAGCACACAACTGCGGCCCAGCTGAGTGCTAAAAAAAAATTCAAAATTTGCTACTCTGGGTTGGCAGGGGGTGGGGCTGGCTGAGTGGGAGACCACGTCTAGCAGCCTGCTGGAGCGCTCCTGCCAGCAGGGGGCTGGTGAGTGCCACAGGGGGGCAGGGTGTGGGAGAGTGGATCTCTGAGCAGGTTTGGTGGAGGGCTCTGGGAAGTGAGGGGAGGAGGGTACTGGGAACTAGGGGTCAGGTTTTAGGGGGGCTCTGCTCCTGGCTCGGCACTGGGGGTCCTGGCTGCCTGCCCGGCACGGCAGGGTCCAGGTCCCAGCTGCTGGCCCTGGGCGGCGGGGTCCCAGGGTCCCAGTTGCTTGGCCCCGGAGTCTGCGGTTGTCAACCTGCAGCCTGCAGATCACAATGATAAACAGGTTGTGAGTCACTGGTCTAGATAACACTTAGTCCTGCCATGAGTGCAAGGGATTGGACTAGAAGAGATCTTGAGGTCCCTTCCAGTCCTACGATTCTATGATTTACTTACTCAAAGACAATAATTTGTTGCCTCCCATGAGACAGATTCCTCTCTCTCTGCCCCATCTCTGTGGGGATTGAGATTTGGGGTCCCCTGAACAACTACACAGTATCTTGAGAGAATGTTCCTTTATAAACCTTCCAGGAAGGTTGTTTTTTTTTTAATCCCCTGTGTTCGTGGGCATTTCCTGTCCTATTATCCCTGAACAACTAGAGAAGGGTGAATATTTGATATTTCAGCTGTCCCAGCACACGCCTCCTCCAGCCCCTCAATAATCAAAAACAATAATCAGTTCTGTTCCAAAAAATTTCTGAATTTGTCAGCAAATCAGATTCAGACCAGCCAACTGTGTGTGCATGTGTCCCTTTATAACTTTTAGTCCAGTGATTAGACTGGCACTTACCTGGAATGTTGGAGACCCAGGTTTGAATAGTCACTCTGGAGCAGGTACATGAGCTCAAATCTCCCCTCTCCCAGCTGAGCATCCTAACCAACAGGCTATAATCGTGGATCAGTCTCTCCTGCTGAAGCTGTTTCACTTGTATAAATGCTTAAAATGTTCAGTTAAAGGGACAAATTTAGACGTGGCATTTCAGCAACTTTCCCTAGGTCTGAATTTGTGCAACAGATTTGTGTGTAACCGATCTTTTTGATATGAGGGCTAAAATGGAACAGAACTATACAATTATGACAAGTATACAAAAATTACCATAAGATGATATTTAGGTCGTATAGTGTTCAGCCAATATATTGCATTTTAGCTTCATTCATTACAGCATAAATCACTGCATTTACTGAATGACATCCTGTGGTTTTAAAACACTTATGGGACTACCATAGCATTAGAGCAGTAATGCTTGACAAATTAAATATGTATTAAACAAACCCTTAGGAGAAGAAAAAAGGGATGTATCCAACGTTAAAAAAAAAAAAAAAAACACACATATTTAGCAACTGACTGTATGTAAAATTGTTCCTTAAGGCTTGTCTATACAATTAGTTTGCGGGACCCCCGCACTAACCGGTTGTTGGACTAACTGTGTGTGTGGACCCCACTGAAGCACATTAACAAGTCATTAATGCACTTTGACCTATTCCTTATTGAGATGGGACTAGATCAAAGCTCATTAACAAGCTGTTAATGCATATCAGCAGGGTCCAGATGAACAGCTAGTCCGCAGCAGGCTAATGTGTGGTAGAGTCACACTCCAGCTTGTTGCAAACTCAGTGTTTGTGTAGAGAAGTTCTTAGCTGAATTTCAGAACAGCCACACATTATTAACCAGAAACTTTCATTCAAGTAATAATTTACAGTTTGTATAACTAATAAGAAATAATTGGTCACAATATAGTGACATTACAGTTTCTCTTGCGGGATGCAGTGTTGCCTAGTGGATAGTGCACTGGACTGTGTCTCAGTTTTCCCATCTGTAAAATGGCAATAATGTTACGCAACTCCTTTGTAAAGCATTTTGTGATCTACTGATTAAAAAGTGCCATGTAAGAGTGAGGGGATAATTATTATTCAGAGGTTACTGGTAACACTATTTACTGTAATTAGCAACCTGTTGTTGTTAACACAAGGAACTCATATAAAAAGAACACTTCTATTTACAGAATGGAACTTTCTACTATAAAGGATCTTTTGAGTCTTATTTACTGAGCAAAACCAAGAATTTAACACAGTTATTATAACACGAATGGGTTAATTGTTGTTTTTGCAGTCTTAGGCTGTATATAATGTAGTGATTTTTAGACAGCCAAACTTCAACACTATTGGAAGTTGAAAGTTATGGCCTAGCTTCTAAAATCTAAGGGTGAAATCCTGAGCCCATTGAAGTGAATGGCGAAACTTGCATTTGATTTCAGTGAGAACAGTATTTCACACTAGGTACCTTAACTTAGGCTTTAACCCATATGAGGTTAGGAACCAGAATTAGGCAGCCAGTTGGGAAATTTTGGCTGAGCTCTATCGCATTTCAAATGTAATCTCCTCAGAATAGGTAACTAATCAGGTGTCAGATTTTACCTTTTGCCACCACAAATCATCACTGATTTCATAAAGGTTATGTTAGAGGGAAACAAATATGCCGTTTGTGTACATTAGCAATAATTAAATTACAAGGATTCATTCCATAAACAGAATTCCATTAATTTCCATATATTTAATTTATTTATACTGAATTTACCTTTATCTCAGCCAAGTACCTCCACATACGGCCTCATATTTTGCTATTTTCTCTGTTCTTGTGACACCTTAATTAGAAGTTGTCTGCCTGAAACCTTTCAAATATCACAGTATTCAACTTCCTCCTAAACCTCACTAGAAAAGTTTGTGGCTACACAGCCGTCCATGAGATGGAAAGAACCTAGCTTTGTTTTCAAATCCCAAGCTAAAACAACAAAAAGCCCACCTTTTTGTTTACAAGTTGAGGATAGTTGATAGAGAAATCACAGAGACAAAATAAATATGGACCCTACAGAGGGCAGAACCTTGCTTTAAAATTGGCCCAAACAAAATATTAGGAAGTGTATTTTCAGCAACAATTTGCATATGCACTGAAATAGATTGGATGACATAGTTAGTTTCTAATTACTATAATTATACTACATGCCAGAAAACTATATTAAAAGAGCACTCAGGCTGCAAAGTCAAGCACTTATATCTTAGGAGATACCAGAATTTAGATTGCCTGTGCAACTTTAATTTGGCCTCCTTGTGTGTATGCATTATGGTGCCGTCTTTAATTTCATGATTACATACTAATTTTTCTACAGGACCCCTGCCTTTTTCTGTGCACAGGATAGACAGTGCTCACTGGGTAGCTGTTCATTAAATCTTTTTATCATCATTATTCAAGTGCGGACCAATGCCTTATTTACTGCACGCCATCCAAATACTGCACTGAATACAAAGTAATTAATTTCCTCATGGGTTTTTCTATGCTTCATAATTATTAATAAATTTATCTTCTCAACACCTCTGTGAGGGGTGTGGTGGTATAATCCCCATTTTATAAACTGGGAATAGAGGCACAGGGAGATTAAAGCCAAAACTGTCAAAATTTTCCACTAATTCTGCACTCCCAACCTGAAACTCCTAAGGTTTGATTTTTCAAAGGAATGACCATTTACATAGCACTTTAAATGGGGTCCCGTGGAAGAAATACAAGTGATCATGTAATTAAAAACTATATTGTAATAGATATGTACAAAGGACAGAATTTCCTAACGTTTGAATGTTTGACTCTGCAACCTTAAATTTTTTTTAACATTGAGTTGTTTTTTCTTTGTTTGTTTGTTTATGTAATTCAGTAAGTTTTTTAAGAAAGAAAATTGAAATAACAGAAATCCCATCATGTCGAACCATAGTCACCAGAGTTAGATCCACAGCACAGACTTCTATCACCTGCGTTTTCTGAGTAACTTGAGATATTTGCTAATAGTTGAGACATGTTGAGACCCATGAAGTCTGAGTTCAAGCTGAAGTTCTGGAGGGGAGCGTGTTTTAGTGGTTATAAAATCCTTCTGGCTCTGTCCTTCCAGCCTGTTCCCTTTCCCCATCTGCTCGTATTCATCCCTTCCCCCACCCCCATTTCTGTATCTGCCTTCCCAAGTCCTATTCCCAAATCTTGTCTGTCTCCTCCCCTCTGCTCCTATCACCACCCCTTGGCAGTTCCTGTCTTTGCCCCTTCCTTCATCCGGCCCCAGCTCTTTACCAATTTGCATTTGTGGCAAGTAGCTTCCTCCTTTGCCCCTTACTGCCTGGGTGCCAGCAGTAGGAGCGTTGAGACCCCAGGAGTAGGGTGACCAGACAGCAAATGTGAAAAATTGGGACGGGGTGGGGGGTAATAGGAGCCTATATAAGAAAAAGACACAAAAATCGGGACTGTCCCTATAAAATCGGGACATCTGGTCACCCTACCCAGGAGAGAGAATCTCCCTTTGCTTTCAGTTCCTGTGCCCAGTGCCACAGTGGCCCTCAAGAGTCAGTAGGAAAAACTGCAAGGAAAGTCCTGCTCAGCCCCTGATACCCTGGGTTGGAGCATGCTCAGTTCCTCTGTGAGAATGGAATATGTGCCATCTGACTGACGCATAAGAGTTGTGGGGATGAGAACATACTCAGTACAGATGGAATCTTCAGAAAATTAAGCTTCCAGCCTCTAACAAACCTGTACGGAGCATGTGCAAACTGAGATGATTCAGAAACCTATAGTTTTGCCATATTAGGATAGATTTTCACAGGAATAGCGAAAGGCTATCCCTGACATCAGAGCAATGCTCCAGCCAGATTTTGAGTCCCTGCTACAAAACACAGGGGTGTCAGAGCTTCTCAGCAAATAGATGTAAGATTTTCTTTAACAGGGACAAACAACTTCTTTTCCCCTAACCTTGTTCTGGGACATGGCCGAAGTGTTTTTGCTGAAGCTTTCTAGAAAAATTCTGCCTGAGGCAGAAATCCAGTGTAGAAAATGTCACCCCAAGCTATTGAAGTCCTGCAAAGTTATAAGTGAGACTAAGATTATGTCATGGAGGTCACGGAAGTAACAAAATCAAGTGACCTCTGTGACATTTTCCATGTCAGGCCCAGGGCAGCAGGGCTGCAGCTGTCAGCCAGCAGGAGCCCTGGAGCTCTGAACCACTGTGGACAGCGGGGGCCCCGGCAGCTCCTAGCTGCCATGGGGGGACCTGGAGCTCTGAGCCACCAAGGGAGGGGACCCAGAGCTCCAAACCATTACCCTGCAGCTCCATGGCATTGTGGGCAGTGGGGGAACTCTGCAGTTCTGAGCTGCCGGCCCCAAAGCATCCGGGGACTTCTAGAGCTCTTAGCTGCTGTGGGGGGCCCCAGAGCTCCAAGCTGCTGGCCTGGGAGCTCCAAGCCCCCAGCTGCTGACCTGGGAGCACCAAGCCCCCATGGGGGGACTCAGAGCTCCGAGCTGCTGCAGGCAGCAGAGCCTCCCATAACTCTCAGTCAACGCAGGCAGTGTGGAGACCCGAAGCTCTGAGCCGCCGGTCCTGGAGCTCTGAGCTATCATGGGTGGCCCCCACAGATCTGAGACGCCGTGGGCAGCAACTGGACCCTACAGCTCCCTGCGCTGCTGGATCCCTCCACCACCCACCAATCCCTCCCCCCCCCCCAACCCAATGCAGCAGGGCTGGGGCTCAGCCCCATTTTGTTACAGTTATTTTTAGTAAATGTCAGGGACAGGCCATGGGCAATAAACAAAAATTCACGGAAGCCCGTGACCTGCCTCTGACCGTGACAAAATCTTTACCTTAGTTATAAGCAACTGAAAAGAGAATTTTATATTGAAAAGTGTCAGACAACCTTAACTGTAGGCACATCACTGCCAGTTGCGCCTGCAAGGAGATGATTCTATGTTAACGGTTACATATTTTCCTAGGATCTTTGTTGTTTGTAATATGAACAAATTGCAATGTTTTATTTTAGGATTTCCAAATTATTGCTGCTGTTTAGATCAGTGAACTACCTCAAGGAATAATTTCTGACATATTTATATTATACTTGGCATATATAATTAATAGCCAGTTACACTAGTTATTATTTTTAGTCATGAACTATTAATACTGATGTTATGATTAGACACTGCAAATCAATAAAGGCTTCATGTTTACATTCCAATGTCCTATAGCAGTGGCTCTCAAACTTTTGTCCTGGTGACCCCTTTCACACAGCAAGCCTCTTAGTGTAGCCCCCTTTATAAATTAAAAACACTTCTTTTATATTTAACACCATTATAAATGCTGGAGGAGAAGCAGGGTTTGTGGTGGAGGCTGACAGCTCGTGACCCCCCCCCCCCATGTAATAACCTCCTGACCCCCAGTTTGAGAAGCCCTGTCCTATAGAGTTCAGGCTACACTGAGTTTGTGTTGGAAGTATGGTGGCTAGTGCATGGAACTTGCCAGAGGCAGCAAACCTCAATTCGCTCCCCAACACTAACTTCCTGTATGGTTTTTGGTAAGTCATTCACCTCTTTGCCCTGCAGTGACCTCATTTGTAGAATGAGGATAATAATGCTTACCCAAATTTTAGGAGATATATGTAAGAAAATAGCTACATAACTGCTAAGTATCACTATTACATCTGCCTACTGGACCACATTTTTCTATTTAACTGTGCACAGCTATACACAGGGTAATGGTACATAATAGGGATAGTCCGAGTACATTCCTGACTGAGTTACTCAATAGGATAATTTGATGCAATGTGGACTGTAGCTACCTAGAGTTAGGTTTACTGCACACATTTCTATTTCTCTAATTAGTTTGCTTTTGTTCAGAGAAAGAACTTGTATAACTTCCTTGTTTAGGCAAATTTCTCTTTCTATCCACCATTGCCTGCCCAATCCACTGCTGTGAGATAACAAATGGTTTAGTAAGTTATGTATTAATTTATCTAATGCTAGGTGTACCCAGCACATACGTTCAGACTGGCTGACAATACCAGACATACCCTTTGTTGCTTTTAATTTGAATAGACTGACACTGCTGAACTGACTGATTGATTGATTCATGTTGTGGTGTTTTATTTTACTTTTTTTTCTTGTAGCTAATTTTATTTTCTCTCTCCAGCTCCCAGTCAGAGTCCCAATTTTTTTTCCTAAAAAGGGTGGTCCTAGCGACATTAACTGGGAAACACAGTAGCCTTCCTCTTGGATATTTGCCTGCTATCTACTTTCCTATGTGCAAAGGCACTGTCCCCATCTCACAACTAAGAAAAGCCAGGAATGAATACCTTATTAGTAGGCTGCTGGGAATAGGCTGCTAGATGCATGGCTGGAAACTTAAAGGGGGTGAGGGATGGGCAAATGTGTAGTAGGTAGGGAAGGGGGTTCTTTCAAATAACTGCAATCCCTAGATCCTAAGTGCATTTTGAAAATTAATCTCCAGGCTCACTGGACTTTCTGAGACTTCCCTTCTTCTTTCTCATGGACAATGGGTTATCACATCACCTTGTTTAAATTGAAGTGAGACTCATGATTAGCCTCCTATGCTCTTTTCCAGTGATAAATCCAGGACTATGAATAGGGTTGTTTGATTAATTAAACAAGCCAGAGCCACACAGGCAGTGCGTTAGCAGTGATATCAGCAAGTAACATATAAACTTTAACTCAGGATGCTTACTGTATATATAAAGCAGCCTACTTTTCACATGGTCAAGTATCTGTTTCAACAAAAAGACCCATGTGATTCAAGCTAGGTGATCACACCCATGTACTCCCTGTGGAGGATTTGTGACAGTTATAAAGGATAATGCAGAAGGTCATTATGTCATACACAGTTCTAGCACATCTGTCCTGGATTTCTCCCCATCTCTGTGAATATCCATCTGAACTGACAAAAGCAAGATCCTGTTTACACTGAGTAAAACACTTCTGAGTTCAACTATGTTTGTTTTTCCCTCCACAAATAAAGCAATTTTGAGGCAACCCACTAGAGGGAGTTCTTACCATAGTTATAAACAATATTAAGGGAAAGCGCCACATTTAGTGATTTTAAACACACTGAACTTTGGAGATGTGAGCACAAATCAAACGAACACTGAATTACCAATACAGAAAATACAGAATCAGTTTCAACAATACATCTGAAGCCAGATTTTTTTCAGGCCTTTGGAAGAAAGTGCAGGGGGGTGCAGTGGCATATGCAAGAAATCAGTCCCCTGCATTCTCTTGAGAACAGGGACTGTCCCTTGCTATTATTTCTTGGGGCACAAGCTGGCCTGCTAATGAAAAGAGATTTCACTGCATCTCCTGCTGTGGTGCAACAGGAGCAACTCCTCTGACATACTGTGGAGTTCTGTGAATCATAAATCCTGCTTGTCTACACTGGAAACTCTTTGGCAACTGGAGAACTAGTGAAACTAGCTCAACATAAGAGTCAAGAAAGTGAAAGTTGAGCAACCCACACACACACACACACACACACACTGAGACTCTGAAGGAGTCATCTACAACAGCTAAAGAAAACAAACAAACAAAAAAACCCCCCAAAAATGGCATTCCTGCTATTTCTAAGGTAAAAAATAAAACAAGCAGAAAAATGTTTTTTGTTTTACTAAAGTAGAAGAAAATGCTCAGGCCTTCTTCAGACAGCGTAAATGATAAAAAGGCTACAAGCCCATTTTTAAAAAAAGCATGTGGGTTACTTTTATGGTTCAAGGATAATCTAGGGCTGGGCACTGGGTTTATTCTAAACAGTGCTGATCTCTAAAGCTGTTCACACAAGATTTATGTCATCTTGAATGGTAGAAATACCCTGAGACCTGATGTCCAAAATCTCTAATGTGAAATATATACACAACCCTTACTCCCCATTCACAATTTTTTTGTTCTTAAAGTAAAGTTACCCCACTTAGGCCTTCTTTATACATCAGGAAGAAGAAAAAAGTACACAATCTATTTTTTTTTCTCTACAGGCCATTTTAAACACTGAATCCTATCAAGAACTTAATCCAGACACCTCCCCTTTTTCCCATCTCTATACAAAATGCCTTTGATAGGGTAATAGTAGCTTGTTTGATTATATTTTCTCTCTCTCTCATTTACTTTAAATCACCTGTTCCCTGTGATATTCCAACCTCTCATGTAGGATTCCTGGAAGAGACTTTTCTTCTACATCTGGTTCTACATGCCTGTTTTTGCTTGTAGATCTGGTTCTACATGGCTATTCCTGTGACTTTTAGCTTGTGATTGTAGAAATCTTGTGAAGACATCTCTTTTCACTGCCACTATTCAAGATGGCAAAAATCTCATAAGAACAGCTGAGATTTTTGATACTGTTGAGTCCAAACCAGAAGTATTGTTCTGAATCAGCCTCAAACCTGACTCCCAAACACTACCCTGAACTGAATCCACAGTTGCATGCCACATCTTTGTCCCATTTCTATCAAAATCAAAGACTAATCAGAACAATTCCTCACCTGTGTTACTTCTATTTCAGGCAGGGGTAAGGGCTTATGGAATTTCTATGGATTTTGAAATTTCATGTTGTGTATATGGTGGTTTGTGTATTGTACTTCTGGACTATGGTGATATTAGCCCAGGAGGAAAAAAAAACCCTTCTGCAGAAGAAATTCCAAAATAGGTTTGGAGACTACTACCAGGATCCATGATGTTTACTGAAATATTGTCCTTATTACTTTTTTCAATTATTAGTGGGATCAGCAATAGATTTGGCGGCATCTGGAGTAAGGATTTCATTTTTTAATTTAGAGAATGGTAAACAAGGGGATGATAAACAGCTATCCAGGAGAACAGGGTAAAAATGTTTTCGCCATTCTTGGCACTAGTTCTAGTGCTGCCGATATACAGAATAGGGGCTGAGAGGGGAGGGGGAATCAGACAACAATCAGCAAGCAACAGACGGAATAAACAGCAGCAGGACATTTTAAGCATTTTAGAAGATGATTTACAAAAGTCAAGTGGCCTGTAGAGTAGTGCTAGGGGAGAGAAGATGGCCGAGGGAACAAGTAGTCTTACTTTGAAATTGTTAAGCAGGTGGCTAATGCTATTCAATGAACATGACATGAAAATTACTGAACTAGAGGGAAGTCTTCTGTGTGTCTGGGAGGAATTATTGCCAAAGCAGCCTCTGTGGCACATTCTCTTCACCCTTGCGTGTTCCAGCAACAATTTTAATCCATTTATTGAAGTGGAGCTTCCCAAATTATGCCAGTTACAACCGGCCATGCCGGAGGTGCAGATTTCATGTTCATATACAGAACGCTGCTTAGTTATGTAGGGACGCATAGCTCCCGAATCGCCAGCCCACAGGCGCGGCAAACTGCTCCCATGGCTACGAGGCAGGAGTGACCTTCAATCCAGCGTTTGTGTTTGGGAAACTTATTTGGCTGATTTGATTGTACCCTCGCAGCTGGTGTTCACGCGCTCAAGAGATGGGTTCGTTATCTTATGTGCATGTATACTGCCTGGCTTTTCTATGCGCAAGATTTGTACCAATGAGAAGCGTTGTAAGCAGGGAACTGTAAAGAATAAAAGCCCCAGGAAAAGTTCCTGGAGGTAGAGGGGCTTTTCGGCTACCACAGACCTGGCGTTCTGTTTCCTTTCCTGCGTTGTCACCACAGCTGGTGACCCCGACGTGACAACCCCCTACTCACCGGCTGGATATGCCGAGCGCGCCCGCGGCTGTTTGCCGCCCCTTATTCGTGAGTATGGGGGTCGAACTTTACAGTGCCCAGAAGGAGCACACAAGAGAGTTCAAGATTACACGGCAGCGATCATGCATCGTTGTCCCGGTCGCTCATATTGAGGACCCCCTAAGGGAAATAGACCGCCAGTGCCCCTGGTATCCGGACTGCAGGTCGGTATGGCTTCTTGACTGGAAAACAGGTTGGAAACTTTGAGGGCATAGAGGAAGGAAAGGAGTAAGTAATTATAGGCATGGGGATTTCAAATCCCCAGGATGATAACTGGAACGGTAAAATGTGTATGAGACAGAGTTTTTGTACCAAGGTGCAAAGCTCTCCTTTATTCTGCAGAATAAAGCAACTCCTCCTTATCCCTGTCTGGCTGTTATTGGCTCTCAGCCAGGTGGACCCGATATTTCGGTAACAGTTTCTGGTGACTCTGCCGCGACTCTCCTGGCTCGGACATTGGACTCCGGACGG
This sequence comes from Malaclemys terrapin pileata, assembly GCF_027887155.1. Taxonomy (NCBI): domain Eukaryota; kingdom Metazoa; phylum Chordata; order Testudines; family Emydidae; genus Malaclemys; species Malaclemys terrapin. The sequence continues at coordinate 69,832,995 of NC_071506.1, read as the reverse complement.
CTGCGGCGAACTGGGAACGGCGCCAACGGGTTGTTTCACCCCTTTTCTCTGCTTCACCGCAGCCCCTGGGGTTCGTGCTCTGATAAGGTGAGTCCTAATAGGATAAGGAGACACTCTCTGGTAAAACCCCCTAAGGATAGCTCTTTGAATTATATGTTAAGTAAATGGCCTTTACCCGGTGTTTAAAAAGAAATAGTTACACCTTGTGTAGAAATTGATGTGGCTAGTGTTGTGGAAATTGAATTGTGGAAAACACGTGCAGTATATATTGTAGTAGAGGTATAAGAAATGCAAACCTACCAATATAGGTTGTGTTGTCTTGTTTAGATCACTGTAAAGAAGTAAAAGGCAATCAAAAGTCCGGGAAAGTTAATTGTGTCCCTTTTTAAGTAAGAATCTTTCAGCCATGGATAGCTTTGGATCTGGAAGCAAGCCAGAAAGCATCTGTATTAATGCAATTTTCTAACTAATAAGGTAGTAGCCACTGAAACCTGGGCTGCATATGAAACAAATACAAGGAAATATGTGGTGATTTCTCTGTTTTGCCTAAAATCAACAAGAGTATGTGTATATAAAGGAAATATTTTAAGTAATGACTGACTGCCCAGAAGGGGTAGACCTCGGTTCTTTTGTCTTTCAGATCATCAGAGAAAACGGATGCCAGCTGAATAGCATTCGATGTACCATGCATTTACTGGTACAATAGGAATTATTTTTGTGTTCTTTGTCCTGTCTTGTGATGTTTGTCTTGTGGCCAGAATTGTTGGATTTAATATTTTCATAGGACAGTCTAGCTCAAATTTAAATAGAAGGGTTAAATCAAAAAGCAGATACTTGTTTTATTCATCTTGGAATACAAAGTGTTTGGATAAATCAGGAAAATGTGATATACTAAAGTCTGATATATTTGCTTAAGTAAGAAAAAGAAACTTCATTGGCCAGATTTTTAATTGCAAAATTGTTGTTAAAATTTGCATACCAACAGTCTTTGGAAACAAGGACATGGAAGGTTAACCCACTCCCCATATTGCCCATGGGATCCTTCTGGCTACCTCAGATTTCTAGCCAGAGGGCTGGGGAGGGAGGAAAGCGATTAGACACCTGAGGTTGTACCGAGTGAACTCCTCAAAAGTGGGTGTGCTTGTCCCGGTTTGTTGCTCCAAAGCTCTGTAATAAAGTTATTTTACTGGAAGAGTGTACATGGCATACATTGAATAATAAGACTAATGTACTGTATAATGGCAATGTGTATGCGTTCATTGTTGGAAAAAAGTGTATAAGTGAAGAGTGAAAGTTTCCTTTGTAGGTTAAAAGAAGCCGAGAAAGGGAAAAGAGGAAAAAGCACGGAATGAGTTAACTGAGGAAAAAATAGCTAGCAAGCTCAGTCCAAGATAAGACCTGGCTGACAGCCACGAAAAGGGGGGGCCTGAATGTGCCCAAACAACTGAGATTTGTAAAACAATGCCAGGCACTAATGAAATGTGTTAGGTTTTTTTCTCACAGATAAAAGAAGTGCTACCCAAAGACCCTAGCAGCCCTGCTGTTTATTGAAACAAGGAAACGGAGTCTATGTAAAGTCCATCAACGAAAGACTGCTTTGGCTCCACACTGGAAAGGCCCTTTCCAAGTCCTGTTAACCACCAACACTGCTGTGAAGTGCCAAGGACTGCCCACCTGGACCCATGCTTCTCACTGCAAAAAGACCCCTCCACCTGGAGAGGATTCTCCAGCTGCTAATCAGCCTATTTCTCCTGCTAGCTCTGCTGTGCCTCCTGGACAGCAGGGAAAGAGAACAAGGTGAAGTGCTAGTAACCTCTCCCTTGTCCACTGACAGACCTACTGTTGCTTTGAATTTTTCTAGAAGAAGCAAAACCATTACAGGGTGATGTGCTAGTAACCTCTCCCCTACATGATGCTAAACCACACTGTTTCAGGAAAAGGGAAGAAGGAACACTTGCTTAATTGAAACCATAAAGTCCAGGAATTCCTGACTACAAAAGACATTAAGAACTGGCCCTGGTGAAGAAACAAAGAATTATACCCTAGCAGAAAGAAACTTGTGGGACCCATGCTTGGGAACGTGGTATTGATTAGATTTTAAGGTTTATTTTACAGGCTGCGTCCTGTGTTTTGAATAAGTCCTTCAGCATGTATTGCCCTCCCTAATTGGATTTTAAATGATAAGTATCAAAGGCACCTTGTTGCCATTGCCCCTGCCATCTCCTCTATTACACTATTACCCCTGTAACACATCCAAATACAGACAATGACCCAGAAGTTGCTGACAGAGATGGTATTGAATATCACTGAGGCTGGGAAGGCATTGCAGTGGGATCTAGCATGTTCAGAAATTCAGGATTTCCTGAATGACTAGCTAATGGCCATTCGGAATGATCTAGAGCATCAGGCTTGGCCCACTGCCCTTACAGACACATCAGGAGTACCATCTGATCTGCGGCCATGGAGACATACTTAGAGACTTTCTGGGTAAAAGTGCAAACGTTCTCAATGCTCCTTCCAAGCATATGGACCGGTTGAGGGGGTGTGGCCTTCCACATACCGAATCCTGCCGGGTCCATAGGGAGGATGCATGTGGGATTGGGTAATTCACCAAGACATCTGGGAAATTAGACTACCTGGTATGCCCAATTGATTTTAGTAAGTGCTCCGGAGATTACATCTGACATTTGGATGGGGTTAGGGAGTCAATGGACATTTTGGCCGTTAGAACCCCCACAGCTTCAGTGTATCCGTAAACTGAAGCCAGGAGAAGTTGTTACTCTTCATGACTACGTTTGCTGGAAGGGTAGGGGACAAGGAACTACCCTGACAGGACACTTACTCTTTTAAGCTAATGATAGCTGTGTGTATGTTAAAGCCTCCACATTGCAAGACATACATTTTAATCTCATTACCACTGCAGGCAATCATATTATTTACTGGCCTGCAGATAGAGTTTTTCAAGTAGCCCTTAGGTTCCAGATACCCTTTAATTGGACTAGTTTAGTATCTGATTTCAGAATTTGTTTTCACTGTTACCAGAGATTCCGAAAATCTCTGAAGTACAAGGGCAAATTCACATGCTTTATAATATATATTAAGTTGAAAAGTATGCTTTCCAGACAGCTTATAGAGTATCCATTTTATGTACTAAGTAGGATGTATTGTGCTTTATGATTAAGATTGTACAACAGCCCCATTATATTATTGTTATGGGAATGTTATTGCTTGTGTTGCTATTAGTTAGCTTAGGATTATGTTATCATTGTTGTAAAAGACATAATAATAGTAATACCTTTCATGTTTATGCTAATCATGCATTGTCATTACATCCAATCAGAACCCCTAAGATTGAAGCATCTGATGTAGAATTTGAAGTCCAGGGCTTAATGCAAATAGAGATTTAAGAATGTTTGTTGTACTAGGAAAATAAAATAAAAAAAGGGGGGGGGAGGGGTCGTGGAAGCAGGGAAAGAACTGTCAGAAAAGAACTGCTATGCATGACAGTTTGTTAGTAAGAGTCAGGCTAACTGTAACCCTGATAACGCGAGATTTGTAGAAGCGAGGATTGTGTGAGGCGGGTGAGAAAGTACTGTGTGAGAAGTTATTGTGACCTTGTGTAGATAAGGTCTAGAAAATATTGTATGTTGGCAAGAGTCAAAACAAGTAAAGAATTAAGATATCAAGATGGCCTATGTATAACAAAATGCAGCTGTCCCTCATTATTTCTGTAATGAAAAGTATAAATGCAAGGTCTGTTAAGTACCTGCCTTGTTCCTGTCTGTAAACCACCCAGTAACATCTGGGACGTGAGACAGTGAAAGAAATGTGCTGTTTTAAGCTTACTGATAATAGTTTTGTATGTAATAGCAAATTGATATGCTGAAATGCTATGCTTAAGCCATCCGCCAAGACGTTTTTCCTCCTTGGTGAGATTATATCTAGTTATAGCCACCCTTAGAGTGGATGAAGACCCTTTTATAGTATGGGGTCCTAGTTTTGATGTTTGATGTTTTACTTTGCTGCTTTGTTTAATGTTTACCCAATCTAGTGACATTGTGTATGCTACCCTGCGAGAGTGTTTTGTTTAAACACCGCATCTATAAAATAAAACAGGGGGGGATGTAGGGACGCATAGCTCCCGAATCGCCAGCCCACAGGCGCGGCAAACTGCTCCCATGGCTACGAGGCAGGAGTGACCTTCAATCCAGCGTTTGTGTTTGGGAAACTTATTTGGCTGATTTGATTGTACCCTCGCAGCTGGTGTTCACGCGCTCAAGAGATGGGTTCGTTATCTTATGTGCATGTATACTGCCTGGCTTTTCTATGCGCAAGATTTGTACCAATGAGAAGCGTTGTAAGCAGGGAACTGTAAAGAATAAAAGCCCCAGGAAAAGTTCCTGGAGGTAGAGGGGCTTTTCGGCTACCACAGACCTGGCGTTCTGTTTCCTTTCCTGCGTTGTCACCACATAGTTACAGATATTTAAACTGGTTAAAGATAGATACAATAAAGGAATAAAAAGATAGCTCTACAGCTGTGTAAATACTTTGATATTTGTCACTTTATATGCCCATGAGTTGCATGCCCTTGAGCACAAACTGCTTGCAAACAAGCTGTCAAGCTCAACTCCTGTTAGATATGCTATCAAAATCCTTTTAATAACTGTACATATTGTTTTTTTCTCTAAAGAAGTCTTTATCGAAGGAAAATAAATCCTTGTATTTTGAAAAGAGATTAGAGGAGCTTGGGTTGTTTAGTCTGACAAAGCGAAGGCTGAGGGGGGATATGATTGCTATCTTTAAATATATCAGAGGGGTTAATACAAGGGAGGGAGAGGAATTATTCCAGTTTAGTACTAATGTGGACACGAGAACGAATGGATACAAACTGGCCGGGGGGAAGTTTAGGCTTGAAATTAGACGAAGGTTTCTGACCATCAGAGGGGTGAAATATTGGAACGGCCTTCCGAGGGAAACGGTGGGGGCGACGGACCTGTCTGGTTTTAAGATTAAGTTGGATAAGTTTATGGAGGGAATGGTTTAATGATAAAACATAGTAGCCAAGGAAAACCAAGCAACGGTACATGAACAGCATAATGGCCAACAAGGGTCAGGCTAGAGACTCTTGCCTATATGCTCGGGGTATTACTGATCGCCATATTTGGGGTCGGGAAGGAATTTTCCTCCAGGGTAGATTGGCTGAGCCTCTGGAGGTTTTTCGCCTTCCTCCGCAGCATGGGGCAGGGATCACTAGCAGGAGGGTCTCAGCCGATTGAAGTCACTAAAACACAGGATTGGGGACTTCAACGGTAGAGTCCAGGGAAGGGTCTTGCGGCCTGCAGCATGCAGGGGGTCAGACCAGATGATCATAATGGTCCCTTCTGACCTTAATGTCTATGAGTCTATGAGTCATATGAAAATTTTCATTGATCCTCTCAAACACTGTTCTCATCAAAAAAGTTGAAGAATATACAGAATATACAAATGGGAAAACGTGACAGGAATGTATATGAATTAAATGACAACTTAAGTTCTTTAAATATGAAATACACTGCATTACCCCCATTTAAGTAGCATTCACTTAATGGGACGTTGTCAAGCAGATTTCAATAGTTTTTAAATAGAGCCTAAGCTACAGAGTTTCCTAAAGTTTCAGGTGTTTTCACTTTTGCTCCTCTCCCCCTTTTTTATTTGTGTTCTTAGTTATTTCTAAAAAAAAAAAAAAAAATGAAGACATTTGAAATCTCATTACTTTTTAGAAATGGACCACTATCTGAACCCCATGTCTGATTCCTCCCAAACCATTACCACCTACCCTGAACGTGGACAGTCTGAATAAAAGTGGATGTGCCATGATGAATAACATGGAACGTACAGCTCTGAGAGTTATAAATCTCTCCATACCAATACCAGAGTTAAAGTTCTGTTGGCTGCTTCAGAATAGCTGGTGGAGATTAATTCTTCCATTTCATAATTCAGAGCTTGGCAAACAATACAAATGATTGTGTGTAGTGAATGATGAATTAGTATAAAATATTCCAGGACTTTTTAAGATGGATCTAAGCTTCAGTATGGTGACCTCTACATTTCTCCCAATTCTTCAAGTAATGTTAAATATGCTGTACTTTGCCAATATGAAAAACAAATGTTGAACCATGCAGAGCTTTTAAAAAAAAAAAAAAAGATTTTTGAACCCCAAATCCCATCAACTGTCAAAGTGTCTAAATCCAACCTGAAGCTGAAAAATCAGATGGGTGTTGCAATGCCTAAAGAACTTTAAAAATCTAGACGCTTGAGACAATCTTACTTGTATAGGAGCATCAAGACACTTGAGTCAGAAGTCTTCAAGGACAAGGTAAAACATATTTCATATCTAAAAGAAAGCTTCACCTTCAAACTCTTTGTTTATAAGTGAAAGAAGTGTAAATTTAACAATTTCTGCTTATATCTGGAATGAAGTTAATATTATTGGTCTATTTCACTCAAAGTGAGCTAGCTCTGTTTTGTGAAAGAGTAAAATATTCAAAAGTTCTTAAGTGACTTGGACACCTAAGTCCCAGGTGACTTAGGAGTTTGAAGAAGCAAAGGGTGCCCTGAAAAAATGTCATTACAATATATGTATATATGGTGTTTTTCATTTACTAAAAATATTGATTTTCATTCATTTATACTAAACAAGTAGATGTTGTAGCATGAACATGATTTATGTAGAGGAAATATGAAATCTTAATTTATTTTTACTCATTTCACCAATGTGGGGATTGATAGGTTTTTACGACAGAGTCATAGCTATAGTGGAAACAGTATTACCTCAAAATGTGTTAGGATTGATGCAGTTACTCAGACTTATAAAAATTTGGAGCAAATTTGTATCTAACCCATCCTGAAAAGGCTAAGCTTTTTATGAACTGCTTAAAGAAGATCCTGTATAGATTTGGCATAAAGCAGATCTAAAAATGTCTATTAACCAAAACTGTGATACTGGTATTGTATGATGTTTACAAGTCTACAGCCATTTCAGCAAATGCCAGCACCAATGGTCTTAGGTGGGTGTCACACCAGTTACAAGGCATGTAGTGATACGTTGTTCCAAATGGCTTTCAAGCACCAAGACCAGATCCACACAAATAGAGCGATCATGCTTAGCAATCATATTGGCTCATGAGTTCACAAATGGTCAGAACCTCTGTGTAACAAACTCAAAAGGAGATCCATCCATCCTGGTCTTTCACTGGGCACAGTCCTTCTGCTCAGGGTCTGTCTCTCTGTCTCTTCTATCATCCAGGCTCCCTGATTCAGGCCTACCTTCCTTCCAGGGAGGCTGTGTCAGGCAGCAGTCTAGCTTAGCTTCTGGTCTCCAGCCAGGCTTCTCTCACCCACTGAGAGCTGGAGATGAACTCCCCCTTCCCAGTCAGCCACCAACTGATCTGGACTCTCCCCTTTTATTTCCACCCTCCAGGCCTGACACCTACTGCTGGTGTAGCAAGGAAGGACTGATTGAACTTACAGGCTCTAGTTAATCCTTTCTTGGCCAGTGTGAGGTCCAAGCACCCCATCACCCCAAGTATGATAAACAGTTTGATTTTAGGAAAAGAGATAACAGAAGCTAAAATGAACAAATATGAATTAGTGGCAAACTGGTAATACAATAAAATATTAGCTGGATTTGCTTAGGATAGGATTTGCATACAAAATTATGAGTGCCCCTCTCCAAAACATAATATCTAAGATCTCTGTTGGAATAGTAATATCACGAAAGGATATAAACAAAATTGTAATAATTCATATCAAATTTGTTCAACCTGGTGCCATCTGTGCAACAAGGAATCAATCAATAAAAAAAGGTTTTGCAGTGGAATATCTCATTGTTATAATTATTTAAAAGTGTTGTTTAAAAATATAAATATCTATTTTTAAGTTCTACATCCTTGTGAAATGTGCTGTATTACAATCAGGAAGGTTTTTTTTCCCCTGAAAGAATTCTTATTGCTAAGCGATGAGACACACAGTTCTGAGCCGTGGACTGTGATATGTTACAGCTATGGCTGAGAATTCCCATCAGTTAACCAGGTCAATCAGCTTCTGCTATTTTAGAATTCTTTTGGCTGACCGAATAAGCACACAGGATGTCAAAGATGTTCTTTCTTGCTTAGTGTCAAGTACATGAATATGTCAGGCATTTGGAATTTTTCAAGACACAAAAACAAATCCTTGGGAATTGGAATATCCTAGTGAAATGTGCTGCATTAAAGTCAGTGTTCTCAGAATTCTTAAGTGGTAAGATGAAAATTCAGAGCCATGTACTGTTCTGTGTTATCACCATGACTTGGAATTCTCTTCAGCCAATAAAGTCACTCCTATCAAGTCTCCTATCTATTTTGGAATTATTTTGGCTGACTGAATAAGTGCACTTGCTGTCAAAGATATTCTCTTTTGCTTAGTGTCTAGTGCAGAAAATATGAGCAGCCTGGAATTCTTGCAAATGTAAAAATAAATTCTTAAGAAATATGGGAAAGGTGGAGGAGTCTAGGTATACTGGCTATATAATGCACTTAATATAGGGATGCTTCATATTTCATCTGCCTTCCCTTATTAGCCATGTCTTTAACATGATCTTCAAATCTTCAACACAGAGTAGGTACTCCCTTTGGTATGAAAGTTATGAAGGGAAACAACTTGACTCACCAGCTTTGTAAGTGTGACAAGTTCTTTTAGTAAAATTGCCAGAGAAGGGTGACCTTACCCACTGTAATAACTGGAGAGGAATCATATTACTCTCGGTTCCTTGGAAAATCATGTGGAACCTCATCCTGCAAAACCTCTAGAAACAAATAGATCTCCAGTTTAGGAACAAGCTTTTTTCAGACAATTTTGATCACGTGCAGGCCATACTATGGTTCTCAGAAACATTAGAGAAAGTGTGGAGTGACAAGGACCTCTTGTGATAAATTTTATAACTTTCCAGAAGGCTTTTGAGAGCCTACACAGTCTTTGGACAATCATGGCATATAATAGTATACCAGCAAATATAATTCAAATAATCAAGAATCTATATGATAATGCAGTCAGAATGTGCAGTCAGAGATGGTGACATCAGCCAGTGGTTTGCAGTGACAACTGCAGTGAGGAAAGAATGTATTATGTCCCCACTATCATTTGCACTGATCATTGACTATGTCATGAGGAAAATAACCACAACTGAGGAATTTTATGGACAAATGATAAACCACAATTGGATGACCTTATTGTTGCTTATGACACTGCCCCGCTTTGTCAAACATATGATGACATATTTAGGACACTCTTTATAGATGCCACCAACATAACTTCCATATCAAGTGACAACGTAGGCACCACTTGGAAGGAGAAAAAAAGAGTGATTTAGAGAAACATTATTCAGAACAATAGAGAGAGAAACCAGATTCATCAACATGACACTCAGAAGTCTTAACAACTTAGCACATGACAAAAATAAATGGGAGAAACTGGTGGACACCTTATACATGTGATGCTGCAGGAGGATTAAAAAAAGAAAGAATATGTGAAGCCATAATCTTGCAGGAATCAAGTGACAGACAAGTAGCATAATCAAGAATTTTTCTTCTGATGATCACTTTCGTATTAATGGAATGGAAGTACAGAGTTTGGGAAATGCCTCCCATCCTTACAGCACCTAGGTAAGGGACCCTCAGCAATAGGCAGGAAGTAGAGTCTGCAGATGTGCTAATTTCTGGCAGCCAACCAGAAAAACTAGACTTGTAGAAGCAGGTTAGAGAAGGGAGCAGAAATCCCAAGCCCCTGGTCCAAACATGGATTTAGGGAAGTTGTCTATGAATACTGCTCCTTTTCAGTGATAAGTCTGAACAATGAAAGACTCTCTCCTGCTTAGAGCAGTTTACTTTGCCATATAGTGCTCACAGCCTGTCAATCAACCGCATTCAGCAGGTGACACCTATATATTCCTTTTCTCATTAGTTCACTCTGTGCAATGCTTTTTACCTCTACAAAGGTGACAGCTGTGTATGGTGTAGTCAGCGTTACAAGAAGCAAGCTTTGTTCATGTGCTGGTTTATATGAGATACCAATAATATTATTTAGCAACTAGAACAGGTTGTCATTTGTATGCAGTACTGTCACTTGTCCACGAGATGTCACACTGCTACAAAAATGACAACTCTATGGCTGTGGAAAAAGGACAACAGAAACAGCAAAATATTTTTTACAACTTTAATTTAGGGTAAAAAGGATGAATTTCAATATCAGAAATCAGACTGATTTCTTTTTCTGCTCTATTTCAACTTTTTCTTAGTTAAGTCCTGAATTATCAGTTTAATTTAATTTTAAGTTGTTAGCAGAACATATACGTAATTTGATCACTCAGGTAAAACTGTGGTCAGGATCTTCACTGGTGTAAGTCATCAGAGCTCAATGGAAGTTGATGGAACTACATCAGTTTACCCAGTTGGAGACTTTAAATCTCTAAGTGTTCTATGTTTTTACACCACTGGTAACATGAGGTTCTCATAAATACACCTCAAACAAGGAAGCATGACTGAAATTCTAAAATATCCCATCATGTGTGAATGTAATAAAGTATAATCAGGGGAAGCCAGCAACATAACTGAATCAAATTGCATCACATGCAAAGGGTTCATAGAGTTTTCCCTGTAATCTATTTTGGTTTGTTGCATTTATTTTATTGTATATCCAAGTGGGGGGAGGGGGGGGTTAGATAGGTGCATTTTAAAAATAAAGAAACAAAACTGGTAGATTTATTTGGATGAGAAAACATAAATACTGCATCCAGATTCTCAGGAATTTCCATTTCAGTGGAAACTACTCTAATCAACACAAATGGCTGCAGTTTTATTTAGGAGTGACTAAATAGATTAAAACCAATAATCAGGGCCGGCTCCAGGCACCAGCTGAGCAAGCAGGTGCTTGGGGCAGCCAAGGGGAAGGGGCTGCATGTCGGGCTCTTCGGCAGCAATTCGGCAGAGGATCCCGGTCCCTCTCGGAGGGAAGGACCTGCCACTGAATTGCCGCTGAAGAAGAAAGAAGAGCGGTGGAGCTGCCGCCGATCGCAGCTTTTTTTTTTTCCCCCTGCCTCTTGGGGCGGCAAAAACCCTGGAGCCGGCCCTGCCAATAATTAAACATAAATTCCATATGAACTGCAATATAATTATTTCATCTAATAGTCACTCCTTTTCTGACCTAACTGTAATCTCCTAAGAGGTGATACACGCTCACCAATATAAGCCAGTCCTTTTAATAGCTCTTTCACATCTTCATCTACCTAAACACATTTTCAGCAGCAGATGGGTACTTGCATTTCATAATAGTCACCAATCCAAACACTAACTGTCTTAAGCTGTTCCTCGGCCCGCGCCGCTTCCTGCAGCCCCATTGGGCTGGAGCAGCAAACCGCGGCCAGTGGGAGCCACGATAGGCCGAACCTGCAAACACAGCAGGTAAACAAACCTGCCCAGCCCGCCAGGGACTTTCCCTGAACAAGCAGCGGCCCAAGTTTGAGAACCACTGCTCGAACCAACACAATTGGCTGCAGTTTTATATAGGAGTGGCTAAATAGAATATTAAAACCAATAATTAAACATAAATTCCATATGAATACAATTATTTCGTCTAATAGTCACTTCTTTTCTGACCTAACTGTAATCTCCTAAGAGGTGATACACGCTCACCAATATAAGCCAGTCCTTTTAATAGCTCTTTTGCATCTCCATCTACCTAAACGTATTTTCAGCAGCAACAACAGATGGGTACTTGCATTTCATAACAGTCATCAATCCAAACACTAACTGTCTTAAGCTAAGCGTACGAGACTCATGTAATGTTGTTTTAAAGTTCAGACCAACTTCATGCTAAGTTGGGAGTTCCTGGAAATATAAAGAGGGCAGAGAATGAGTACAAGCAAAACAGTTAATCCTGAACTCTGAAAAGGTCACTTTGCAGTCAAATGGGTAGCCAGCATCTCTATTCTCATGGTATTTTTGCGAATGTTTCTTCTCTAAGCAACATTTCAACATTGCTGAAGGTGTCTCTTTTCACAATCTATAAAGGAATTTCTAATAGTAAGATTGTGGAGAAATAGACAGCGTGATGAAAACATGCAAGACTGAACAGCTGATACAAGTGGGTTGGTGTGACAGTGGAAGGAAAACAATGATATTGGAGGGTATAAATGGCTGGATACCATAGAAGTTTATTTCTGTGCCTTATTCTTGTGTAATTGAGGTTATTTTTGAATGAGCTTTTAATTGGTTCATGTTTGGATTGAGTGTCTACATTCTTTCAACCTTACCTATCTTTGAACCAAGTTTTTTGTTTGGGAATTTTCCAGGTAGGCTAATGTACAAATGTGCGTTGTTGGTGTAGGATATTGTAATTATAGACAAAAGGAGAAGAATTTAATGTAGATTCAAAACAGTGCTAGGAAAAGTTTTAATGATTAAAACTGAAGGTAAAATAAGGAGAAGACACTGAAATTTTAAATTGACATTTAACTTTAAAAGAGACAAGGTGTGTGAGGTGATCTCTTTTCTTGGACCAACTTCTGTAAACTTGGTCCAATAAAAGATATTGCCTCACCCATCTTGTCTCTTTCATATGCTGAGACCAGCATGGTTACAACAGCACTGCAAACATTTAACTTTTGAGAGATGACTAGTGTAGTTGAGGTTTCAATAAAGTCAACTGATAGAGAAGGCAAGAAACCATGAAGTAACATAAAATCCCACTTGTCCAGGGGAAAAAATAAATGTGGTTTTTTTGGAAAATTCCTTCCTGATTGGAAAGACACAACCAGGGATTTCCCTAGACCTCCCCCCCCCCCACGGGGGGTGTACACCTCCTCTGAATTTTCCCAATGCCCCCGCCCCATCATGCCCCCAGTTACATTCAGTGTTGCCAATTTAGTCATTGGTTGGAAATTTGAATTGAAACTGAAATATTAATACACACTTTAAAAGCATATACACCATATTGCTTCTATTGCAGATACATCCTCTGCACAGTACAAATGTTTGCAATCTAGAACATCAAGTAAATCTTAGCCTTTGAGAAAAATCTGTATGAGACTACCTGGGTTCTGTTTCAAAAAGATATATTAATATTACCCCTCCTTTAAAATCAAGATCAGTATCTACATGGTGGATCATTAGGAGGTCTGGTGAAGGATATGCAATTACTGCTAATACTGGCACAAGCAGAAGTCAGTATCTGTCAGTTACTATAGGCCATATGCTCAATATCTCTCTTCTAGAAACATTTCAAATGACAAACAGACAATGAGAAGTCATGTCACACCTTACCACAACCAACCCAATTGGTTAGATGGGTATCCAAAAATTACAAAATGATTCATTCAAATGCTTTAGCAATTGCTTCCTTTAGACAGTAACCTTCAAAACTAAGTCTACAGATCCTCAAGGGGACAAAAACTGTGCACACATACATGCATACCACACGCACAATATTTGAACATATTTTTTCAAACAGACCACACTTTCTAATGGGGTAGCCTCACAGCATGTGATTGGTTAAACACTAGTGATGACAAAACATTTATAAATGTAAACTATAATAAAGTTGTTAAACATAGCACCCTGTTATATTTCATGGCCTGAGTTATCCAACAGGTATCATGACCCGGAGGCATTGGTATATTTTTAAAATGAAACTTATTAGAACACTCAAATGCAGACAAGAAAAAACTGTTTTACAAATTTTAATGTATTTAATTCAGTTCTAAATATGATGTTCATAGCTGAAATACTATAAATGATTTATCTTTCTACAGAGAGTTGCTACCTGCTGCATGTATTCTTCACTCATCACATCTACTGCCGACTTAATAAAGAACTTCTGGCAATGTACATGTGGTTGTGTCCAGTGTTTTCCCCAGGAATTGAAATTAAGGGAGGGGGGTTGGAATATTCGGGGGGGGGGAGGAGGGAAGAGGGGATGAGGGCCGATGAGGGTTGAGACCATGAGGGCAAAGGTGGGCTGTATGGCACCATAGTAAAAACTGAAAAATGTTTCACAACCATTTTATTAGATTTAACTCATGTTTTAAAATCATCACAAAAATTAAAGTTGGCTATACAAGCATACTTTGAAGCACAACATCTACGTCCGTCTTGGTTTCTTGTTGTAATTTTGCACTCTTTGGTGTCTTCTTCTGTGTCCGTTACTTCCAGTCCTTCATGATATGCTCATGATCAGGCAGAAAGCAACTTCTTTCAGAACACAAAATTCAACTCTATGAGGAAAAAGAAGGCTCAATGGTAGCTGTTGCTACTGGGAGTAGCAAGAGATGAATTCCTACTTCTTTCATCCCAGGAAACATATCACAAAGATTGGGTTGAACCACTAGTGACGATAAAGAAATTTAAGTTAAATCTTCATTCGTTCGTCGTCTGATATTCCACTCTGTGTTCAAAATTCTCTATTCTGTTCCGATCACATAGCAGCTCTATCGCTGGTAGTGCCTCACTCCACTCAACTATAGATGTTTTATAAGACAGACATCTGTAAAAGCTACATGGAGGTGGAGTAGAATATAGAAATCACAATTTTAGATTTGTAAGAATCGAGTCTGTGTACTTTTTCAGCTGGCTTAACAAACACTTCTTGTCCTCTTCACTTAGGGAGTCAATATAAGTACCTTCATTAGTCAACTTCTGGATTGAAGTATTTGTTCCTTCCAGTACATTTTCAATGGATATCTCTGATTGATCCAAGGGTAGCTTCTATTGCTGGACAAAGATCTACTACAGTTGTAGCAGATGGCTGGATGACATTGTTTAATGACCCAAGTGGTGTCAACAGTAGACGTACAAGAGAGAGAATGGCGATAGTCTTCTCTGAACTTAGTAACAAAAGTTGTCCACCAGCCTCACTACTTAAATCTGTCCTATCTTGGTGGATACATTCCAAAGCCAATAATAACGGTTGCAGTAATTTTAAGACAACAGCCAAGAATCGCTCATGAGAGAGCCAGCAGGTTTTCCCAGGTTGGACTAATTTGAACTTCAATCCCAGTGTATCTTCTATTTGTTTCCAAGATGTTCAGTCCTTTTGCACTCTTGCTGAAAAGAAGTATAAAAAAGCCATTCAATTTATGGCTTTTTAATGTCTTTTGAAGATGCTGCAGCTTGTACTAGCATGAGCTGGAGTAGATGGCCTCTGCAGTGTGTATAGTTAAGATTAGGGTTACACTTTCTCTGGGCAAATCTTGTACTCCACTATGTCTTCCAGAGAAGTTTGTAGCTCCACCAAATGCACAAGCAGCCATCTGTTTGGGGTTCAGTCTTCTAAGATGTCACAGAGGCAGCTGATGTGTCTTCTATAACCTGAACATCTAAAATGCATCTACTGGCCTACCGCTGACATCATGATAACATACGCAATTACTTAATACTTGATGCCTATTTGCATTGGTGAATTCATCAGCCATGTATGTACATATTTTGAATATGGTGAGAGTTCTTCACTTTTTCAACTGCTGAGTCTTTCACTGTTGCGCTGCATGCTTCTAGAGAGTCAGCTGAGTTTTTTCAGAAAGATAGTGAGCCATTTGCCAGTCTTGTTCGAAACCAGTGTCCAACTTCAGGATTAACAAGTGACAATGCACTTAACATTGGCCTCCAGTTTGTAGTATGTGGTATCTCTTGCTTAAATAGAAAGTATGGTGCAACAGCCATGTTGGTTCACATAAACTGAGTTGTGTCTCCAGCATTCTCAGCCTCATTAAGTTCTTCTAAAATTGGTGTTGTCAGTGACTGGCTTATAAGGCTTTCTGCATGTTGATGCAGTCCAGAGGCATGGTGTTTTGCAGCCTTTTCATATAGGTTTCCTGTATTGGCTTAGCTGATCAATCTGGCAAACCAAGCTCCTCCACTTTTACTATATACATCCATGATATGCCCACATCTTGAATACTGCGTTCAGTACTGGTCACCCCATCTCAAAAAAGATATATTGGAATTGGAAAAGGTACAGAGAAGGGTAAAAAAAAAGATTAGGGGTATGGAACAGATTCCATAGGAGGAGAGATTAAAAAGACTGGAACATGTTCTGAGTGTCCCTAGCCTCTGTTTGCCAGAAACTGGGAGTGGACAACTGGTGATGGATCACTCAATGATTCCCTGTTCTGTTCATTCCCTCTGAAGCACCTGGAATAGTCACTGTCGGAAGACAGGATATGGGGATAGATGAACCATTGGCTGACCCAATACGGCCATTCTTACATAAAAATAATTATAATCATGAAAAAGTTTAGTACAGAAACTCCCCAAGATAATGACCTCTTGAGGTAGCGATGATGTGAGATAATGACCTTGGCAAATAATGCATTTTAAAAATCTTGGCCTACTAGGAAACTGTAGCGGAGTGGTTACCCGCTCCTGCCCCGAGGGCTTCAAAACAGCCCTGGAGGAGGACTCCGGAAGGGCAAGATGCCTGGGCTGACTGGGAGGAAGTAGGCTCAGCTGGGGCCACACCCCAATCAGGGCCCAGCTGGCCCTATAAAGGCTTGAGCCAGGAGCTCAAGCAGACAGTCTCTCTCTGCGTTCAGAGAGAGAAGGGTCTGGCTGCAGGGAGCTTAACCAGGTATCTGGAGTGGAGCAGGGCTGGGGAAAGGCCAAGGGAGTCGGGGAGCTCTGGCCTAGGAAAGTCCTAGGCTGCAGGCCTGGTAAGGCCTATTAGTTACTGGGTTGCAGGGGGAAGCAGGTCCAAACCCCTTCACCTGTGATGAGTGGTTTATACACTGCAATCTGCCCCAGTGAATGGGGGCTAGATGTGGACTGGCAGTAGCCAAGACTGAGGCGAAGTGGGGATAGTGGGTGGGGGTAGCACCACAAGGGGCAGCACCCCAGACAACAGGGCACCGGGTCGGGGAGGGACATGGGGGCCAAGCGGTAGTGGGACACCAGCCTGCAGAGGGCACTCCAATGGCTGGAGAGCTAATTCCCGAGACGACCAGCAGGAGGCGCTGCAGGGGTGAGTCCCGCACGTTTACAGAAACATATGTTTATATAAGTTTCCCAGTCACAAATCTAACATTTTGTAGTGAAGTCACTAAAACATAGTCCAATGCTCTGGCTGCTGTTGTTTGTTGTGCCACCGTTCACTCTACTGCACTGTCCCCAGTGGCCCTGCACTGTCACCTTCTGCTGCCACCTGCCACAGTGACCTCTGTGAGTGGGTCTCTCGCAGTTCCACCCAGCTATCAGTGGGGAAACCTTGCTGCCAGTGAAGGCTGGGGGTCTCTTCCACAGAAACACTGTCCCACAGCAGGTCTAAGCACTTAGACCTGATTATCAGTGATTTCAGCTCTAGTGGTCACTTAACAAGCCAAAAGACTCTCTATGGAGCCTAATCAGCTGTAACCCTAAACAGGAAAGGGGGCAGGTCAAATAGTTCCTGTGACTCTTAGGCAGAGCCCACACCACCAAGCAAAACACCCTCTCTCTTCACTAGGATATGGCATCCAAACCTCCTGCTTAGGGAGTGCAGTTCAGTTGAGGGTGACCAGTGCTTAATTTGTAATGAAAGAGGTGCTATTTTCGTAACTGATGTGACAAGCCCAGAGGTGCTGGGGGTCAGTCCTGGCAAGCCCTAGCACAAATTAAGCACTGAGGGAGATCCCCTCATTCAGACAGGCTAAGTACAGTTCTGCTGCCCTTTACTCATACAATACGGATAACAACATTTCATGACCCCCCACATTTAATACTTAAGTGATTTGTAACCAACACCAGCCAAAATTGATCACTTGGGCAGCACAGTTCTGTCTGCTGGATACCTAGGCAGAGTAGGTGTGTTCGTATAACTACAGTCTGGTCCTGAAGCCTTTCCACCCACCGCTGGCTCATCACTAGCTGTCAGGGGAGAGCTCATTCAGACCTTACTTATAAATAATAATTTGAAATTATTAGGTAGGCCAATATAGCCAAAACAAATGTGCTGACATTGTCATAAATAACGGCTGTATGGGGAAGCTAGTCTTTGTTCATACTTTTCAAACCTATTATGCTTTCTCATGTACAAGTATTTTATCATATAGTGTATGTGCTTTTAAAGTGTGTATTAATGTTTCAATTTCAATTCAAATTTCCAACCAATGACTAAATTGGCAACACTGCATCTAACTGGGGGGAAGTTGGCGGGGGGTGAGGGGGGGCATTGGGGAAATTCGGGGTGCGGGGGGGAGGGATGGTCTAGGGAAATCCCTGGTTGTGTCTTTCCAATCAGGAAGGAATTTTCCAAAAAAACATTTATTTTTTCCCCTGGACAAGTGGGATTTTATGTTACTTCATGGTTTCTTGCCTTCTCTATCAGTTGACTTTATTGAAACCTCAACTACACTAGTCATCTCTCAAAAGTTAAATGTTTGCAGTGCTGTTGTAACCATGCTGGTCTCAGCATATGAAAGAGACAAGATGGGTGAGGCAATATCTTTTATTGGACCAAGTTTACAGAAGTTGGTCCAAGAAAAGAGATCACCTCACACACCTTGTCTCTTTTAAAGTTAAATGTCAATTTAAAATTTCAGTGTCTTCTCCTTATTTTACCTTCAGTTTTAATCATTAAAACTTTTCCTAGCACTGTTTTGAATCTATATTAAATTCTTCTCCTTTTGTCTATAATTACAATATCCTACACCAACAACGCACATTTGCACATTAGCCTACCTGGAAAATTCCCAAACAAAAAACTTGGTTCAAAGATAGGTAAGGTTGAAAGAATGTAGACACTCACTCCAAACATGAACCAGTTAAAGCTCATTCAAAAATAACCTCAATTACACAAGAATAAGGCACAGAAATAAACTTCTATGGTATCCAGCCATTTATACCCTCCAATATCACTGTTTTCCTTCCACTGTCACACCAACCCACTTGTATCAGCTGTTCAGTCTTGCATGTTTTCATCACGCTGTCTATTTCTCCACAATCTTACTATTAGAAATTCCTTTATAGATTGTGAAAAGAGACACTTTCAACAATGTTGAAATGTTGCTTAGAGAAGAAACATGCGCAAAAATACCATGAGAATAGAGATGCTGGCTACCCATTTGACTGCAAAGTGACCTTTTCAGAGTTCAGGATTAACTGTTTTGCTTGTATTCCTTGTCTGCCCTCTTTATTTTTCCAGGAACTCCCAATTTAGCATGAAGTTGGCCTGAACTTTAAAACAACATTACATGAGTCTCGTACACTTAGCTTAAGACAGTTAGTGTTTGGATTGATGACTGTTATGAAATGCAAGTACCCATCTGTTGCTGCTGCTGAAAATACATTTAGGTAGATGGAGATGCAAAAGAGCTATTAAAAGGACTGGCTTATATTGGTGAGCGTGTATCACCTCTTAGGAGATTACAGTTAGGTCAGAAAAGAAGTGACTATTAGACGAAATAATTGTATTCATATGGAATTTATGTTTAATTATTGGTTTTAATATTCTAGTTAGCCACTCCTATATAAAACTGCAGCCAATTGTGTTGGTTCGAGCAGTGGTTCTCAAACTTGGGCCGTTGCTTGTTCAGGGAAAATCCCTGGCGGGCTGGGCTGGTTTGTTTACCTGCTGCGTTTGCAGGTTCGGCGGATCGTGGCTCCCACTGGCCGTGGTTTGCCGCTCCAGGCCAATGGGGGTGCAGGAAGCGGCGCGGGCTGAGGAACATGCTGGTCGCCTTTCCTGCAGCCCCCATTGGCCTGCAGCAACGAACCGTGGCCAGTGGGAGCTGCGATCAGCCGAACCTGCAGATGCGGCAGGTAAACAAACCGGCCCGGCCCGCCAGGGGCTTTCCCTGAACAAGCAGAGGCCCAAGTTTTTCTGTCACTTGATTCCTGCAAGATTATGGCTTCACATATTCTTTCTTTTTTTAATCCTCCTGCAGCATGACATGTATAAGGTGTCCACCAGTTTCTCCCATTTATTTTTGTCTTGTGCTGTGTTGTTAAGACTTCTGAGAGGCATGTTGATGGATCTGGTTTCTCTCTATGATTCTGGGTAATGTTTCTCTAGATCACTCTCTTTTTTCTCCTTCCAAGTGGTGCCTACATTGCCACTTGACATGGAAGTTGTGTTGGTGGCATCTATAAAGAGTGTCCTAAATATGTCAGCATTGTCTTCTAACCATGTTTGATACATTAGATTGGTTTGCTCTCCTTAGAATTTCTGATGTTGCAAAAAACTCTTTCTAATGAACTATGAAAATCTTTCACAGGCTACACTTTGGAATGAATACATCTTATCAACTCCTGTTGTAGATTTTCATGACTCTGCTCCATAGAGAATGACAGACATAATGTTGGTGTTAAAATTTACATTTCTGTGTCAATACCAATCATGTTGCTTTTCCAAATCTTTTCAAGTTGATGAAAGTTGTTTGCTGCTTTTCATGTTTGTTGCTGGATATCTAACAAGGTGTTATCATAACTGCACGTCTCATTCTGTAGATAGGTAAAATAGCTTACTTCTTCTAATGTTTCTCCATCCACTCTGACGTTTGCATGTGGGACATTGCTAGTCATATAGTTTCTATCCACCTTGTCAGTGAACAAAACAAACTTGTTTTGCTTCTCTGAGAAAAGCCAGGTCTTTTCTTTTATTAAGTGATATGTTAGACTAAGCAGGGCAATGTCATAAGCAACAATAAAGTCCTCCAATTGTGCTTTATCATTTGTCCATAAAATTCCTCAGTTGTGGTCTGTGGTTATTTTCCTCATGACATAGTCAATGATCAGTGCAAATGATAGTGGGGACATAATACATTCTTTCCTCACTGCAGTTGTCACTGCAAACCATTGGCTGATGTTGTCACCATCTCTGACTGCACATTCTGACTGCATTATCATATAGATGTGACAACGTACCCCATAAGGCTTTATGGGGGGACGTTTATAAATGTATGTATGATATAACTGGCTGTATGCTTGCTTGATTTCTAAGTAAGCTCTGTGAGGCATTTGGTCAGCTTCTTTAGGAAGGAATTCACCAGGTTAAGTACCTGATCAGGAAACACTTGGGGAACAATGCATCTTGGACTGCTCCAATCCACATGAGAAGTCTTCCTGGAGACATGCAAGATGCCATGTGGACAATGGCGTCGGCCTGCAAAGACTGAGTCATG
Organism: Malaclemys terrapin pileata; assembly: GCF_027887155.1. Classification (NCBI taxonomy): domain Eukaryota; kingdom Metazoa; phylum Chordata; order Testudines; family Emydidae; genus Malaclemys; species Malaclemys terrapin. The sequence continues at coordinate 69,811,838 of NC_071506.1, read as the reverse complement.
CAGGGGCATGTGACTTGCCCAGGTGACTCCAAAACTCCATCTTGGAGCTGGACTTTGCAGAGGAGGGAGGAGGGGGGTCTCCACCCACAAGAGAGAGTCTATTTAAACCCAGGGGAGACCCCTCCATTTTGTCTTCAGCTGGCTAAAGAAGGAGCCTCTCCACCCCCCCCCCAGGATATTTGAAGGAGACTGAAACAAAGGACAGTAACTGCAGGGGGTGTGAGTGATTGCTGGACCCAGGCTAAAAGGAGATTAGCCTGTAAAAGGGAGCACTCTGGAACTGGTGAGGAAATTATCTGTATTCAGTTTGATTAGGCATAGATTCGCGCATTTTATTTTATTTTGCTTGGTGACTTACTTTGTTCTGTCTGTTACTACTTTGAACCACTTAAATCCTACTGTCTGTATTTAATAAAATCACTCTTTATTTAGTAATTTACTCAGAGTATGTATTAATACCTGGGGGAGCAAATAACTGTGCATATCTCTCTATCAGTGTTATAGAGGGCGAACAATTTATGAGTTTGCCCTGCATAAGCTTTATGCAGGGTAAAATGGATTTATCTGGGTTTAGACCCCATTGGGAGTTGGGCATCTGAGTGCTAAAGACAAGCACGCTGCTGCGAGCTGTTTTCAGGTAAACTTGCAGCTTTGGGACAAGTGATTCAGACCCTGGGTCTGTGTCTGGAGCCAGACGGGAGTGTCTGGCTCAGCAAGACAGGGTGCTGGAGTCCTGAGCTGGCAGGGAAAACAGAAGCAGGGGTAGTCTTTGCACATCGGGTGGCAGCTCCCAAGGGTGTTTCTGTGATCCAACCCGTCACAGTGGCGTAGTCGAGCAGGGTCTGTGCACAGCTGATTGCTTTGAGATACTGGTAGTGATTTTAAGTGAGTTTTAAGTGTGGTGGCTGGAGAACAGACAAAGTGGTTACTGGTTTGTTATTTTCTGTGTGCTTATTTCGGGCAAGGGAAGTAGGGACAGAAAAGGAAGCTCTCTGTTAACTAAGAATCCCCTGAGCTGAGTGCATCTCAGTTTCAGTGAACTGCAGAGGGGTTGTGGCCCAGCACAAGAAAGCAGGACAATGAGTACTAGTGATCTCAGTTCCAGTGAACTGCAGAGTGGTTGTAGCCCAGCACGAGAAAGCAGGACAATGAGTACCAGTGACGCTGCTATTAAACTAAAGCTGGCCAGGTTGGAAGCAAAAGAGAGAGAAAGTGAACATAAGAGACGGCTGGAACTAAGACAATTAGAAATTAGTGCCATGGAGGCAGAACATGCAAGGGAAGAGGCTGCCCACAAGAGAGCTATGGAGGCAGAGGCAGAGGCAGCGAGGGCGGCAGCGAGGGCGGCAGCGAGAGTGGAGGCAGAGGCAGCTGCCCACGAGAGGGCTATGGAGGCCCAGAGGGAGGCCCGGAAGCATGAACTGGCTGTTATGGAGTCAAAGAGACGAAACCCTCCCCCTGCTGGCTCCACTTCCCCAAAAATCCATAAATGGGAGCGGCTATGTCCACAGTATGATGAGTCCAGCGATATCGCCGAATATTTCATCACCTTTGAGACTGTGCACCCTCCATGCCATCCCTGAAGATCAGAAGATGACCACATTGATAGCAAAATTGACTGGCAGAGCTCTGGACATATTCAATAAGATGCCTATTGATGATGCTTCAAACTATGGTAAATTTAAGGAACTGGTTTTGAAACAGTTTCAGGTTACACCTGAAACCTACAGGGTTAAATTCAGGAGCCTTAAGAGGGGATCTGGATTAAGTAATGTGGCTTATGCCAATGAAATGAGAGATTTGGTAGAAAATGGGTGCGGGGGAGAGGCATTACCAGCTTTGAAGGGATGTGTGATCTGGTTACTCAGGAACACTTCCTGAATATGTGCAGTGATGAGGTTAAACAGTATTTGTGGGACAAAAAGGTAAATGCAGTGGGTGAATTAGCTGAGTATGCTGACTCTTATGAACAGGCCCAAGCCACGATCAAACATAAACCACTGGCAGAGGGGTATAAGGTTGGGGGAAAGCAGAATCACCGTTTTACTCCGGGGTCTGGGAAAAAGGAGCCTGGGCAGTCACCCCCCCATTCTCCTGTTACTCGTCCCAAATTTCCTACACAAGCCGGGGATCCCAGAAGGTGCTCTCACTGCAATTCCCCAGGGCACCTGAGGAGTAGCTGTCCCAAATTGAAGGAGAGTAAACCTCCCTTGTCCCATGTTAGCTCGGTTGCCTTCAGCCCTGAGGGCCCAGAGGGCACCCCCACCTCTTATCACACCAGCTTGGTGGACATGGGGCCTGGTGAAGCGGACAGGGAACACATCAAGGTCGTCAAGATTGATGGCATGGAGTGTCTGGGATGGAGGGATACGGCGGCTCAGTTCTCTCTGGTTCGACCGAGTGTGGTCCCAGACGCTAGTGTCCTGACTGGGCAGATGACCCACATTAAGGGGGTGGGGCCACAGAGGTTCCCTGTGCCCCTGGCTAAGGTTCATGTGGAATGGGAAGGTAGGGAAAGGGATTTACTGGTGGGGATGCTCGAGGACATCCCCGCGGACATGTTGCTGGGAAATGATTTTTTCAGCAGAACTAGGACTGTTAGTGTGGTAACTCGCAGCATGAAGAAAGGCTGTGAGGGGGAGGCTGTTCCGGCTGATGACTGTAGGTCTGATGCAGCTGAACAGCCAACCCCTCCTGCCCCAGGGAACATGGTAGTGGGTGACTCAGAGGGAGCCCCCAGGGATGGGGCGGGGACCTTGGAACCCATAGGGGAGTTGGGGGAAGGTCTCAGTGACAGGACAGTGCAGGGAGGCGGGGTACTTCCAAATATGGGAGAGACAGAGCCAGGCCTCTGTCTGGCTGAGGACAACAGGCTCCCAGGGGTGGGGGCAGGGGAGATGCAGTCAGTGCCCAGGGACGGGGACGCTATCTCAAGGGTTGTCTGTCAGGAATTTGCAGCTAGACAAAGGGCGGACCCCTCCCTTGAAAGTATAAGACAGTGTATCTCGGAGGGAACTCCAGGAAGGGAGGGGGGGGAGAAGTTTTTTGAAGAAGATGGGAAACTGTACAGGCAGGCCCCTGTAGGTAAAAACCAGGGTCCCGGTCAACCCTATAAGCAGTTGGTTGTACCCAGCCAACACCGGGGGGAATTAGTGCTGGTAGCGCATGACAGTCCCTTTGCTGGTCACTTGGGGGTACAGAGGACATATGACAGGCTGAGGAGGAATTTCTACTGGCCAGGGATACAGAATGATGTGAGGGATTATTGTAGGACTTGTGCGGTGTGTCAGGAGAGGAAGAAGCCGGGGGGACCCCAGAAGGCTCCGCTGCGTCCCTTGCCCATCATCCAGGAGGCATTCCAAAGAGTGGTAATAGACATAGTGGGTCCTATGCCACGCCCCACTCGGAGAGGGAACAAGTATATCTTGGTGGTAGTAGACTTCGCCACTCGGTACCCTGAGGCAATTGCACTGTCTAACATAGAAGCCGAGACAGTGGCAAGAGCTCTGCTCACCATATTCAGCAGAGTGGGCTTCCCTAAGGAGATTTTGTCTGATCGGGGGGCAAACTTTATGTCGCAGTTGTTCAATGAGCTATGGAAGGTGTGTGGAGTGAAACAGCTTAAGACGGCCCCCTACCACCCCCAGGCCAATGGGCTGGTGGAAAGATTCAATGGGACCCTAAAATCCATGCTGGGGATGTATGCCAAAAAGAGGGGCCAAAGTTGGGATGAACTATTACCGTTCCTGCTGTATGCCTACAGGGAGGTACCCCAAGAGTCCACAGGCTTTTCCCCATTTGACCTTCTGTATGGGAGGAAAGTGAGAGGACCCCTCGATCTCATCAGGGATACCTGGGAAGGATGCAACACGGTAAGGGAGGAACCTGTAACTGAGTATGTCCAGAGGTTCAGGAGGGAGTTGAAAGACATGATGGAGATTGTACAAAACAACCTCCAGAGCAGTCAGGCCAAGCAAAAGGCGTGGTATGATAAAAATACTTGTAAACGCACTTTTGATGTAGGAGATTTGGTCATGGTACTCGGCCCTGCCAAAAAGTTCAAGATGCAAAACTCCTGGGAGGGGCCCTTTGAAGTGGTTGAAGTGGCGAATGAGGACACTTACAAAGTTAAAAAGCCCCTGGATGATGCGGTACCCCAGTTGGTACATGTAAACCGACTCAAGGCCTATCACAGCAGAGTGGCCGAGGTAAACATGATCTGTTGTGTCGAAGGGGAAACTGAGGCACACCCACTCACTGATCTGATGGCTGAATGCCAAGACGGGTCGTCCCTTGAAAGTATAGAAATCTGTAGTGAGCTGACACCACTCGAAAGGAGGGAAGCATTGTCAACACTGCAGAAGTACAGTGAGGTGTTTTCCAATAAACCAGGGAGGACGCACTTGCTGTCCCATAGGATCCTCACGAAAGGGGCTCAACCTCCTCCTTCCAGGCCTTATAGGGCCACCAGCAAGGTGAAGGAGCAAATTCAGGCTGAGATACAAAGCATGTTGGACTTGGGGGTAATTAAGGATTCCGACAGTGCATGGGCTTCCCCTGTGGTCTTGGTCCCCAAAAGAGATGGCACCGTTAGATTTTGTGTAGACTATAGAAAACTCAATGCTGTCACTGTAACAGATGCATACCCCATGCCAAGAATTGATGACATGCTGGATGTGCTGAGCCAAGCCAAGTACCTTAGTACCTTTGATCTGACCAAAGGTTACTGGCAGATCCCTCTGGAGGGAGAGGCACAACAAAAATCAGCTTTTATCACGGACATAGGGCTCTATGAATTCACAGTGTTACCTTTTGGTCTGGTAAATGCGGGTGCCACCTTCCAGAGACTGGTCAACAGAGTGTTAAATGGCTTACAGCATTATGCTAGGGCGTATATAGATGACATTGCTGTATTCAGCAACACCTGGGGTGACCACAAAGAGCACCTGGAAGTCGTGCTATCAAAGCTCAAAGAGGCTGGGCTAACTGTGAAGCCCTCCAAGTGCAAGATAGGGGCAGCCAAAGTCCCTTATCTGGGGCACTGGGTGGGGGGGGTAAAATATCCCCCGACCCTCTTAAGGTGGAAGCCATCGTGAAATGGCCTGTACCCCAGACTAAAAGGCAAGTCCAATCCTTCATAGGCTTGGCAAACTATTACAGGAGGTTTGTGGTGGGGTTCAGTGACGTTGTGTCCCCAATCACGGACTTATGTAAAAAGCATCAACCTAATAAGGTCATTTGGTCAGAGGCATGCCAAAAAGGCTTCAACAAGGTGAAAGCACTCCTGTCTGCGAAGCCTGTGCTGGCCAGCCCTGACTTCGAAAAGCCTTTTGAGTTGTGCACTGACGCGTCAGACACAGGGTTGGGTGCTGTGCTGATGCAGACAGGGGAAGACAGTAAGAAGCATCCCATTGCCTTCCTGAGCAAAAAACTGTCCCCGGCCGAACAGAATTACTCTGTCATAGAGAAGGAATGCTATGCCATTGTGTGGGCCGTCAAACAATTGAGACCTTACCTTTTTAATAGGAGGTTCAGAATTCTAACTGACCATTCACCTTTAGTATGGCTCCACCGAACTAAGGGCACCAACTCCAAACTGCTACGCTGGAGCCTGGTCCTACAGGAGTTTGACATGGAGATTACTCATATTAAAGGAAAGGAGAACTGGGTAGCAGATGCCCTGTCCAGAAAAGAGGAACTTTAGGTATACTGCCTCCGCCATGGACAGTGTCCAAGTCTCTGGCAGTAAGTTCAGGGGGAGGGTGTGACAGCGTACCCCATAAGGCTTTATGGGGGGACGTTTATAAATGTATGTATGATATAACTGGCTGTATGCTTGCTTGATTTCTAAGTAAGCTCTGTGAGGCATTTGGTCAGCTTCTTTAGGAAGGAATTCACCAGGTTAAGTACCTGATCAGGAAACACTTGGGGAACAATGCATCTTGGAATGCTCCAATCCACATGAGAAGTCTTCCTGGAGACATGCAAGATGCCATGTGGACAATGGCGTCGGCCTGCAAAGACTGAGTCATGCAGGGGCATGTGACTTGCCCAGGTGACTCCAAAACTCCATCTTGGAGCTGGACTTTGCAGAGGAGGGAGGAGGGGGGTCTCCACCCACAAGAGAGAGTCTATTTAAACCCAGGGGAGACCCCTCCATTTTGTCTTCAGCTGGCTAAAGAAGGAGCCTCTCCACCCCCCCCCCCCAGGATACTTGAAGGAGACAAACAAAGGACAGTAACTGCAGGGGGTGTGAGTGATTGCTGGACCCAGGCTAAAAGGAGATTAGCCCATAAAAGGGAGCACTCTGGAACTGGTGAGGAAATTATCTGTATTCAGTTTGATTAGGCATAGATTCGCGCATTTTATTTTATTTTGCTTGGTGACTTACTTTGTTCTGTCTGTTACTACTTTGAACCACTTAAATCCTACTGTCTGTATTTAATAAAATCACTCTTTATTTAGAAATTTACTCAGAGTATGTATTAATACCTGGGGGAGCAAATAACTGTGCATATCTCTCTATCAGTGTTATAGAGGGCGAACAATTTATGAGTTTGCCCTGCATAAGCTTTATGCAGAGTAAAACGGATTTATCTGGGTTTAGACCCCATTGGGAGTTGGGCATCTGAGTGCTAAAGACAAGCACGCTGCTGCGAGCTGTTTTCAGGTAAACTTGCAGCTTTGGGACAAGCGATTCAGACCCTGGGTCTGTGTCTGGAGCCAGACGGGAGTGTCTGGCTCAGCAAGACAGGGTGCTGGAGTCCTGAGCTGGCAGGGAAAACAGAAGCAGGGGTAGTCTTTGCACATCTGGTGGCAGCTCCCAAGGGGGTTTCTGTGATCCAACCCGTCACAATAGATTCTTGAGTATTTGAATTATATTTGCTGGTATCCTATTATATGCCATAATTGTCCAAAGACTGTGTATGCTCTCAAAAGCCTTATGGAAAGTTATAAAGTTTATCACAGCAGGTGCTTCTCACTCGACACATTCTCTAATTCTGAGAACCACAGTATGGCCTGCACATGATCAAAATTGTCTAAAAACAGCTTGTTCCTAAATTGGAGATCTATTTGTTTCTCGAGGTGTTGCAGGATGAGGTTCCACATGATTTTCCAAGGAACTGAGAGTAATGTGATTCCTCTCCAGTTATTGCAGTGGGTAAGGTCACTCTTCTCTGGCAATTTTACTATAAGAACTTGCCCACACTTACAAAGCTGCAGTAGCTGCACTGGTGAAGTTGTGCTGCCATAGCACTTAGTGAAGACACTTCCTAGGCCAATGGAAGAGCTTCTCTTGTTGGCATTGGTACTCCATCTCTCCAAGAGGTGGTAGCTATGTTGACAGGAGAAGCCCTCTTGTCGACATAGCACTGCCTAAACTGGTAGTTAGGTCAGTGTAGCCGTGTCACTCAGTTATACCAACTTAAGTTTTTAGTGTAGACTGGGGCTAAGGCTTCTCTTGCACTGGTCTGAGTTCTTTTCTTCATTCCATGTTCTATTCAAACACCCAAGGACAGTCTGGAGGGCTGTTTAACCACTTGCTTTAAGCATTTCTCCAGTAACGTTATTCTCTCCATCTGTTTTCCTGCCTTTAAATTTAATACATGTATATATACTTTCTCTAAGTACCTGAATCATTGTTTAAAAGAGCCAGAAGAGAGGCTGTTATTAGGACTGTCTTTGCATTTTCTAGATAGCACGCTGATGTTTTTCTACAGAGCATCAATGTCTTGGTTTCTTCAGTTGACCCCAGTAGAATACTGAACCTGTTCTTTACTTCAAGCTAAAAAAACATGTTTTGAGTCTCTTTCTTATAATTGTGCAATGCTGATGCATGGTCTTCTTTTAACCTTCATATTTTAACTTATTCTTCAAGTTACTGATATAAAGATTATGCATACTGCCCATGTTCACTCCCCTATATGCACAGACGACACAGCCAACGAGCTGTGAAACTTTCTTAAAATGCAGAAGTGATCTATCTGGTTCTTTGTAGCACTATCTGGGATGTTCCATGTCACTTTATGGGTTAATTTATGGGTGAATATTGTTCCACCTATCTCTAAGGTGTTCGCATTTCTACTTAATTGTGCACCATTTTGATTCATATCCAAACATGTGTCATACTTGCCCATGACTTTATCCACCCATCATTGTTACTTCCAACCTTTGTGTTAAAACCACCCAACATCACTAATGATATCACATTTTCAGATATTGGTTAACACATCCTGTAATAAATCATAAAAAAACATCTTTTTCCTCATCTGGCTTTTCATTGGTTGGTGTGTAGAATCATATAACTGTTAGTTTAAAGAGACTAAAGAATGTATTCTGAAAGTGAGCTCTAATTCTTTCATTGACTGATCCCCACCCCATTGAAAAATTGAGAACTTCAAGATTGTTTTCAGGGGTACTGGATAGATAAAAAGCTTGTTTATGGGATAAAAATCTTTTCAGGGGATAAAGAACATTTGACCAGTTATATTACTGGTTCAAAACCTGAACAGTCATAAATCACTTGCATTTAATTATTGTTAGGTGGGTAATGGGAAATTAATTTGACAAACCATTCAGGAAATGAATTTTCTTCTCTATGTCTGGAACCAATCTTGTCTCATATACATTTTATTTGAATACTTGCTGACCTTGAACACATTCAAGAAAAAAAAAATCTTTGTTGCATTTCAAATTACAGTACAACACTGAGGTAAGAGCTGGTAAAAGGCATATTTACCATGCATCAATCTATGTATTCCATGTATTACTAGAGCAGAGGGTGAAGATTTTAGAGTTAAACAACATTTCTATATTTCCAGGTCCCTTTGTTACCTTTGCCTTGCTGTTCATATATCCTTTAATAGAAATGGCAGCCAAATCTATGAGAAACTACTATTCCCCCATCTCAGATCATCTGTGATCTTTTTTCCCATTATAAGAATATCAACAAACTCTTCTGAACCACAAGACATTAGCAGATGTTCCAATAGTACAGCAGTGGCTCTAGTAAAAGTGCTAAGACAAATACAACAGGCTCAGGAGAACCCTGATAGAATTATAAGGTTGACAGTAATTTGATAGTTTGGAATGGATGGGTCTTTCCAATCAAACCTTTTAAAATATTCTGAAATACTGGGATAAGGGTTTCCCTTTACAATTTGTACATGGCTTTGTATTTCTGTCTTCTATCCTGACTTAGGTATGGAAGTGCCAAAGAGCCACAAGAGTTTGTTCTCATTAGATCCCCTCCCACTTTTGCAGACTCAAGAAATGTGGAAATTCTGATAATCTTTCAGTAGGCATTTGAACTTTGGATAGCTACTCTGAATGAAGCAAAATTCCAAGCCATTTGCCCGTCATTAATCTCAGTGTATTTTTTTGTGAACAGGTGGGACCATATAAAAATCAGCACCATTTGACAATGTTTTCAAACTAAGGTCTAGAAAGTTGTAGAAAATGAACTGCTCTAGAAATAGTGCCTTCAGAACTAGGATATGTAATATTGGTCACACAGAGAATAGGGTATACAACTTGTAATGTCACTGTCCAGGCTGTATCAGTTCTGCAAAAAGGTCCAGGGGATAGGACACTGGCCTTGAAGACCTGAGCTCTATTCTCATCTCTCCACTGACTTGCTGCATCACTTCACACAAGTCTTGGCCTCCCCTGTGCTTCAGTTTCCCCAGTGTGTAAAATGGGAATGATACTGCTTTCCCACCATGGTAAAGCACTTTAGAAGCTATTGATCATAGGTGCTATTACATCAATCTTTCTTGTTGTCAAGCCAACATCTTTCAGGCTTGATCCTCTTAAGACTTTAACAACATTATATTTGTCTCCCTTGTCAAAGATCTATTACATTGGAAGCTGCCAGTCCAGCCTGAATCTGAGTAATATTATCTCACTTCAAAAAAACACTCCACTTTCTATCTGAGTTGCATTCAGTCTATGCATTGCCTGAAAGAATACTTTCTGTAACTTGGACTTTGCAGATGTCATGGCAAAGGCGAGGAATCTTTGTTCACTACCACTAGTGATACTGTGTATAATTTCAAAAAAACTCTATGAAGCGACTGACTGAACTCAGAGTGTGATTTCTGCCACCAAGGCTCTGCCCTCTTTCTTTCTCACTTCATCAGTTGCAGGTAATCTGAATAGTCAAAGCAACTTGTGAGGATGATTCCAGAGAAGAAGTAGTCTGTGGCCTAGTGAATACTACACTGGATAGAGCACTCAAGAGACTTGTGTTCTATTGACAGATTGGCCAATGGCCTGCTGTTTGACGAAGTCATGTCACTTCTCCCTGCTTGTTTTCCCATCCCTAAAATGCTCTTTCGTAAAGCACTTTGAGATCTACTGATGACAAACATTATAAAGGAGCTAGATATTATTTGTGAGGAACCAAAAAGATCAATAGTTGATGACAAATGACTATTGCATCTCCCCAGGCCAGCTGTAGAACTGTTCATTGGTTGAACAGCATTCTTCCTCACAGAAATCTGAAACTCAACTGGTTCCATTTCTGCTCAAGGGTAGAGCATTGAAACTGGAAACTATTACCTTTTGTTGGCTTATTTGGGACAAAAATTGTTTAACATTTAGATTCGGTCTAATTTAAATGTCATTTTCCAGTTGCACAAATTACTATTTCGTTTCCAGTGTCTGATCTAAAAAAAGCCCATGTGAACTTGCTTTTGGTTCAACTTCCTTCAGTTGCTGCAGGGCAGAAACTGAATGGCTGTTGCAGAGCCAAAATAATTATATTTAAAAACAAAGTCCACACAAGTGGGGCTTAAATGAGTTCAAACAACACGCTCCTTAATGCATAATTGAACCTCCTGATATGAAAAAAGTCCCTTATTTGAATAATGGCTAAAAACTCATTTCTTTCTCATCTGCAGTATGAAATTCAAATCTACAACACATTAATATCATTAACAAATAGTTCTCTCTTTGAAATACATGTAAAATTCCAGATTAATTTGTATTTAATTGTTTAGCAGACATGTCAGGTGAGATAAGGTTCCCACAGCTCCCATTGGCCGGGAATGGAGAATGATGGCCACTGCGCGCTGCGGGTGGCTGGCCGGCCGTGCCTGCAGATGGTCAGAGTAAACAAACTGTCTCACGTGCAGCCTGCGGGCCCCAGGTTGCCCACCATTGCCCCAAATACTTGAACTATTTCACTGTCTCCAGCTCTTGTCCACTTACAGTGATATGTGAGCTGATCCCATCACGTTTGTTTGTCATCAGCTTGGTTTTCTCTGCACTGATTTCCATGCTGTATTTTGCAGAGGTTTCATCCAATCGTTTCACAAGATTGGCAAGTTCATCTTTGCTACCTGCCAGGCCATCAATGTCATTAACGAACAAAAGATTTGAGATTGTTCGCCCCCTAGTGCTGACTGTGCATATATGATCTTCTAGGGCATCAGTCATTATGTATTCCAAGTAGATTTTGAACAGTGTGGATGAAAGAAGGCAGCCTTGCTGGACTCCAACGAAACCACTCTCTTATTTTGCCATTGATGAGAACTGCACTGCTGGCCTTGGCATATAGTTGTTTAATGGTAAGAATAAGCTAACAACCAGCATTGTACTTCTTGCCATACTCTGTCAAATGCCTTCTTGAAGTCAACAAAGATGTGGTAGATGTCCTGCTGGTGTTGTAAGTACTTCGCACATAGAACACCAAGGTTGAAAATCTGTTCTGTGCTACTTCTTCCAGCACAAAAGCCAGCCCATTCTTCAGTGATGATATTCTCTGCTTGTGGCTTCAATCTGTTCAATATGACTTTCAACATCACTTTGCTGGGATGGCTAATTAAGCTTATGGTCCTGTAATTTTGACACAATTGCAGGTTGCATTTCTTTGGCAGAGTGATGATTAGTGACTGTCCATGTGGAGGGTCACTCACCGGTCTGCCAGATCTTGTTGCAGATCTTGGTGAGTACATCTATTACTATTTCTCCTCCGAATTTCATCAGTTAGGCTACAGGTATTGACAAAACCCAGCCATTCTGTTCTTGAGTGATTTCATAGCTGTCTCCACTTCTTCACGCAGTACTGGAAAGTCATCCTCCTCTGTTGAATTTGAGCTGTCTAAGACACTGGGATCTCCATTTGTCTGGTGGTTATATAGATCAGAGCAGTAGTTTGTCCTCCTATTGCTGATGTCCCTTTCTTCTATAAGACTGTTCCCTTCTTTGTCTTGAATTGAGTTAGCTTTGGTCCATCTTTCCTTCGTCAGGCTTGTTTGCTATTTTTATTATTGATACATGATATTGATATTGATAAGGTACAGTAAGGCTTTAAAAATTGTAGACAATAGATAACACATACAGTTTGATAATTTAAACAAGTGCAACCACATATACACTATTTACTATGGGAAAGAAAAAGCCATTTTCACAGTTATGTCATCCATTCAGTAGCAACCTGTCTGTTGATACCTCAAAAATAACCAAGGGAATACTTGACTAAATAAGCAGGCTTTGCACTGTGCTGTGAAGGATGTCAAACTCAGTTTAATTTCACAGGGTTCTGAATGCGCCCTCTCTTATTTGTGGATGACACTATATAAGGATAATAACAATGATTTTGATGTAGAACAATAGATGATGCAGATTTCAAAAAATGCTTTTCGGGCTTTTTCCACAAACACAGATACTGTCTTCATTTCATTTGGAGTGAAGTTTCCTGGAGTGGCAAAAGGCCTATAAAGTTTTAGAGTTATCCACAGTCCCTTAGGTAACAGATGGTTGGGCACAAATCCTGTATTTATACTGTTACCTAGCATACACAGTATTTTTTCCAGATAACATAATCCAATGAAAGCAGAACTGTATGTCCCTATTTTCAAACCAAAAGTGTTTTGTAATTATCCTTATCAAGTTAAAATCAGATCCACAATTTCCCCAGCACAACTTAGAAATGTTTGTGGTAAAATCCTTGTGGCTGAATCTAAGTATTACTTATGAATAAGGCTAAGATTATGTCATAGAGGTCAAGGAAGTCACGGAATCCATGACTTCCAGCGACCTCCGTGACATTGGGGGGCCCGCAGCTGACCAGCCACTGCCAGCAGCAGGGGACCCTGCAGCAGCCCAGCCTCCACCGTGAGAAGCCTCCTCCATCTTCCCAATGTAGCTAACAGCCACCACCGCCGGCAGCAGAGGGACCCTGTAGCTGCTCATTGGCTGTGGGCTAGGGGCCCCTTGCAACTTCCCAGGCCCTCTCCACCCGAAGTTGTTCAGCTACCGTGAGCACCCACCCGCCATCCCAGCTCTCTGCCTACAGCAGCAGAGGTACCCCAGAGCTGCTCAGTGCTGGCAGGAGGTTCCCCGCATCTCCCAGTCCCACAGGACGGCAGGGGGACCCCCCCCAATCACTGGGCAATGGGGCCCCTGCAGCTTCCAGCTGCTGTGTAGGGGGAGGGGCAAGGTGCTGGACCCTCCTCCCTCCCCATTTTGTCAGGGATGGTTTTTAGTAAAAGTCAGGGACAGGGCACGGCTTTCGTGATTCTTTGTTTATTGCCCGTGACCTGTCCATGACTTTTACTATAAATATCCATGACAAAATCATAGCCTTACTTATGAAAAACTGAGAGCACTGTACTAAGAATGCTAACTGGTTCCAGGAATCAAAATCAGCAACTGGCATGATGTAAAAGTGGCCATTGCAGTTAGGTACAGCAATTTATGGCAGACAATGTAAACTACTATTTAGGTCACATCATCCATGCCAAACCTGAGTAAATGGGCTTTGTACAGATAAGAGTTTGTGGATTTGTGAGGGCAATATTTCTTACCCATCTTACCCACCCCAGCAGTCTTGGGCTGCTCCCATGAACCATACAGACTCATTTCATTTCCTTGCAGCTGCCTCACCCTACCGGTAACCCTGCTGTGCCCTCTCCTGAAAACCACAAACTTGATTAACTCCCCTGCTGGAGAATGTGAAAAAGAAGGAGACGCAGGAATGATAACAGTTTCAGCAATGCATATTAGGGCACTATTTCACTATCAAAATCTATGCAGTACACAGATGTGCATGATTTCCATGGCATGCTGCACTGTGCTGCTTTGTCATTTAGGTTACACACAAACAGTCTGGTTACATTCTTATAAAAAGAAGTTGATACTTCAAGGGGGAAAGAGAACATGTAAAAAGCCATGATACCTGCTAAATTTCAGGTTTTGGAGATATTCTCTTCTGGAAGTCACAATTACATTTAAAAGGAAAATTGAATATATTTCTCACTGTAGACATGTGATGGTACAGGGGGTTGGCAATGGACTATGGAAGTCTTTCAACTCTGTGTTGCCAGTGTCTAGAAAGTCATTATCTGATGGCTGTTTAAGAGTAGAGGTGGGTGAATGGCTGATTGTTCTGTTCACTGGCTGTTCTGAAAATTCCAAAAAGTTCAAGACAAATTGAAATTTTTCAGAATTTTTGGAAAATCCAAAAAGTTACATTTGACTTGAACAAAACATTTAATTCAACCTCAGATGACAAACATTTCATTTTGGGTATTTTTAATGAAAGCAAAGAAAATGAATGGGTACATTCACAAAACACAGGAGGAAAAGATGAAATGCCAACTTCACCTTATAAACGTTAGCCCCCTGATTTGGCACTCACCTGAGCTATAGGATACCCAGATTTAAATCCCACACTAGAGCAGAGACTAAAACCCTGGTTTCCACCCACCCAAGTTAGTGCCTTAAATCCCACTCTATTTTCTATTCTGGGGTATGTGTCCCCCAATCTCTCCTACTGAAGCTTTTCCACTTTGTACAAATACTTAAATAGTCAGTGGAGCAGGGACTGGAACCCAAGTGTCCTCCCCTCCCAGGTGAGAACCTTGTTTTGACATTCCCATTTTTTTTTCTTTTTTCATTTCAACCGAAACTATTGGCCAAAATCAACACAAATTCACAAAACTTTTCGGATGACCTGCAACTGTATTTTTCATCAAAAGTAGTTTCAGCCAAAAAAAAGTCCCCCAACTCTAGTTTAGAGCTCACAGTCCAATTGCTTGTCTCCAGATGTCCACATCACAAAACACCCCCCCCCCGACACACACACACACATACACACAATGTAAACAACTGGTTTGCTCAGCAGAGTGACTGAGAACTGAACAGACATGGAATTTAAGTTTCACTCTGTGTTATATAGTCTCTCTGCAGACCATGTCTGACGTTTATGTGTGGAGTACTAGGAAATGTCTGCCATATGCCAACTGCTGTACTGTTTCTGTTTCAATCTCCAGTCTGTCATTGTCACCAGCTATGAGGACTAATTTCTCTTAAAAATAAATAAGAAGTCTAACCCTAACAATGTCTCATTTCCGCCCCCACTTCATCACAGAATAATCTCATGATCCATTCAGGTAAGAATAAATCAACACTAAACCCCTGCTCCTGTATGGGAAAGACACCTGTGGAAAAAAAAACATGCAGTAAACCAAGGACAAATCAGTTCAGTATTGAGAGGCAATAGGACTAATCCAACATGAGACAAATAACTTTTGCTGGTTTATGGAGAAGGAAAACAGAGATCAAAATAAATTGATTTAAATCTTTACATCCTGACGCATCAGATAGAAAGAAAACAAGTTTATGAGTATGTGGGAATTCCCTGCACAAACATTTTGGTAAGGGCTATAAACAAAACATTTTAGGAAGGTGAAGGCTCTATTCTTTGATAAAGATATGTGACTATACAGGGAAAAAGTCATATAATATAAAATAGGTACCAAAAGTTAATTGTGAGCAGTGAAGTCATCCATTTTTGGAGGTCTATTATCTTATTAATGCCTAATATTTACTCCCATTAATGGGATTTACACCTGTATGCTAATGAGAAAATACACAAATTTAAAATACATTTTTAATCTGTACCCTTTCTCCATATCACCATGCAAAAAGTATCTCTCAGTGAATCTAGTGATTGCACTATTAAGGACATGCAAAAGGGCCAGAAACAGACTACAATTAGTGAGCAGAGAATTCCTGTCAGAGGGGAAGCCCTACTCCCTGAATCTGCTGCCTTCCTCATAAGATGTGAAGGGGACAGGTCTCCACTCCCCCTGTACCTAAGACAGAACTGCCTGGAAACAGCTCTAATTCATGTTGGAGGCATCTGACTGACAATCAGGGAGTGGGGGCCAGCTCCCTGACATTTCCCCAACTCCAGCCTGGGCACCAAGCAGAACAATGAAAACAATTAGTGTTTAGCATTTACCCTAAGCTCTCAAATGAGAACCACTCTAGCACTATTATGGAAATGGAAGCATCACGGTTGAACCATCTGATGAACAGTAGGTATAGCAATGTGTGTTTTAGCTCAATGGAAGAAACAAGGAAGTGTTTTTGGCTGGATTACAAACAGTGCCTGAATGTCAAACAGCACTCCATCTTTCCCCATCCCCTCCCCCCCGCCCTGCTTATGCCCATCCAACCCAAAATAGTTTCGTGATCATGTTTTCCTAGTGTTTGGTTATGATTAAGGCTAAGATTTTGTCACATTACTGTTAGGAAAAGTCATGGACAGGTCACCGGCAATAAACAAAAAATCACGGGAGCCCGTGACCTGTCTGTGACTTTACTAAAAATAACCAGGGGCAGGGCAAGGTAGGGGGGATGGAATGACAGCTGGAGTCCCATGGGGGGAAGGAAGTGACAGGCCGAGCCCCCTGTCATGGGGGTGGAGGGACATGGCCTCGGCTGCAGCCCCGGCCATGGGACAGGGATGTGTGGCCCCAGCTGCAGGGCAGGGGTGTGCAGCCCTGGCTGCAGTCACCACTGCAAGCTGTGGAGCAGGGGCCTACAGTCCCAGCTCCCACCCCCGCCACAAGCCGCAGGGAAGAGGCACACAGCCCTGGCTGCAAGGTGCAGGGTAGAGGCCCATGGTCTTGGCTCCAGCCCCAGCTGTAGGGGAGCATAGCCCCAGCTCCAGTCCCAGCTGCATGGCAGAGGTTCACAGTCTCTCCTCCAGCCCTGGCTTCAGCTGCTGATAGCTGAAGCCAACGAAGTCACAGAGGTCCAGTAAAGTCACAGAATCTGTGACTGCCATGTCCTCCATGACTAAATCGTAGCCTTAGTTATGATAGGGATTTTGAGGCCAAGCTGATTGAAGCTCAATTCAGATATTATGAGATGAAGGTGATGTTGGTGGCTTTGTTGAAAACAGCAGAGAATATGGCTGGGGTTAATACCTGTCCCCACTGTTGAAAAAGTGGGTCCAACCATTTCCAAAGGGGCTTGGAACTAGGCTATTCCCAACACCTTGATTCCTCTGGGAATCCCAGGTGGTGTTGGTGGCTAGGAATGCTATTTCCCATCTGTACTTGGTGCAATGATTGTGCCCATTTCTTTCAGATGTGGAACTTAACCCCAGCCATTATACCTTTGTCACCTCCAGACTAGATTATTCTAATGTGTTATCCATTTAATTATGCCTGAAGACCATTATGAAGGGCAACTGATGTAGAAGGCAGCAGCCTGCTTCCTTAATGTTGGCAAGGGAATGCTCTGGAGAGGACACTAATTCTCTCTCTTTGTTGTTAAGAAGAGTTCAAGGTGTTGATGCATTGTAGAGGCTCTAGCTATCGGAGAAAGTACCTCTCTCTCACATGCTCATCTCTAACATTTGGTCAGGTGAAGCCATTGTTAAAGAACATCTCTGAAGTTATAATAATTAATTTAAAGTTAATTTATAAAGACTAAGAAGGCAAAATAACTACGTACCAAAATAAAATAAAGCCTGCCTCAATACAAAAAGAGGGGAAGGTACAGTTTTGAGATGTCTGGACTTCTACTACTCTAAAACTGGGTTTTGTGAAGAACTGAAATGCAAGAAATAAGGGGAACCTATGTGTTCAGGAAAGATGGTAATCTTCTTCTTCCATAAGTCACAAATTTCACCCCCATAAATACCTTTGATATTTAGTAAAAAGTTGAAAGGGAAATTATGAAAATCAAGATAATAGAGAGATCCCATTTTTAGTATGGTCTGTTATAGTTTCACATTATATTCCAGACTTTACTGTGAAAAATCCACATTTAGAGACTTTTTTCAGTTGAAAAATCATAACTGATTATTTACTATCCTTAGATATAAGTTGTCAAGCAAAAATTAAAAAATAAACTTAAAAAGCAACTTGAAGATATACATATTATAGTATATTTCACTAGCTAAATTACAAGAGCATTTTAAAATTTGTTTTAAAGAGCATGTATGACAAGAGCTCTTATTTAGTCAGTATAGCTGAGCAAATGCTAGGTCATATATGATAATAAAAGATATGTACTGGTATTTTATGGTTCAAAGCATCTGTCTAGTAAAAAATTAGAGTAAGACAATTAGTGAACCTTTTATAAATTTGGATGATATAAAAGAAGGATCTAAAAATTAATAGCAAACTGATCAATTTGTGAATATTGTAAACTTTCTGATTGAAAAAAGGACAAACTTTTAGATTCTTTGGATATTTAATATTTTAGATTTGGACAAAGCACTTACCTTGAGTTATTATTTATTTTTTCTTTCTTTCTTTTTATTAGCAGCTGTTCCTCATAATTTATAAAGCACATGAAAGGATTCAGATATTGGACCAACTGTTCCATATACTTCTTTATATAACTTGTTGTAAAAGTACAATATCTCCCCTTATACATATTAAGAGCTTTTCATGGTGCAGTATCAGCTAGAGTGGAAATGCCTGATCCTGCAGGTTTACATACATGAGTAGTCCTGTTACAGACAATGGGACTATTTGCAAAAGTTACTCGGGGGTATAAGTGTTTACAGGATCAGATCCACTTTGCACTGGACGTTTTGGTAAGAGACGCTTCCATATATTCTTGTTTGACTATGTTATGTATTTAATAAATAATAATTTATCATCATGATATTCTGGACAGACAGAATACTCTGTCCCTTTAGTCTCAATAACCACTTGGTTGTAATAAAAGTGCTCTGTTAATACTTTTTAGCACAGTATTAACTGATGAGTCAATCTCCACCCCTTTCAACCAGTCATGCTAAGGAGTTAATTTAGAGCTGATGGTGGGAATCCTGTTTGATACACAGTCATTCAAAGATGGTATGGAAGATTATTGGGAATGAAAATCTAGCACTCGGGGAGAATGCATGGGTCCTCTAGGCACTCCCACAATATAAACAAACTCTCAGCTTTCACTCATCTCCACAGCTCTTGGCCATTATTCTACTATAATGTTTTTTTAGGACCAGATTCTTCAATACTTAATCACATTGCAATCACCTTCTTTCATGAGTAAACCTACTAATTTCAGTGGGATTACTTGCATAAAGTGCAATTTAGTTTGAGTAAGGATTTCAGAGTCTGGCCCTTAATTTTTTATTTTAATTTTTTTGTAATGAGTTTCTCCAGCAGGATAGCCACCTTACTGAATGTTTCAGTGTCACCCAGAGTCAAGGATAACTATCTTCAGCTGCCTGTGTGTTTTAGATGACTCCAGATTTTTTTCCCTCCTGCAGATTATCTGAACAAAGCAGTTTAGAAGTCTACATCCTTTCACTCCACATACTTGAACAGATTTTACAGAGATATTTTTCATAAACAAGTCACTGAATATTTCTGTGAGAAAGTTTACCTTACGGCTGCTGACGTAGTCCACTTAAAAATGAATACAGAAGGAAGAGCTCAATAAATGGAGAATTAAAGAGACTTTAGGAAGTTAAACAGATAGCAGGGCTGGCTCCAGGCACCAGCCCACCAAGCCGGCCCGAGAGCGGGGCTGCGACCGGGCTCGCCGCCCTCCCCCCGGCGCAGCCTCTGGCCGCCGGGGAGAGCAGAGCCCCGGCCGGGCTCGCCACCCTCCCCCTGGCGCTCTGGCCGCCGGGGAGAGCGGAGCCCCGGCGGGGCTCACCGCCCTCCCTCTGGCGCTCTCCCCGGCAGGGCTTACCGCCCTCCCCTGGGGGGTGAGGGGCAGCAAAAAAGCCAGAGCCGGCCCTGACAGATAGGATTTGTTTCAGTAACATCTGCATTATCCTTTCTCAAACAAGCTGAAACCAAACCAAATCAACATATCAATTTGCCAATATTAACTGTAACACCTCAGCAACAAGGATTTCATAAATGCATCATCCATTGTATTGATAAACAACACATATGGTTGCACAATCAAGTTATACAGGAAGCCTATAATACAGTCAATACATTATAGACTAAAGAGAATCTTATATATTAACAAATTGCAGAAGAAACTTGAAGTCTGGGACTTATGTGCTGAATAACTTTTTTTGTCGTTCAGAACTGTGTGTACATCTAAATAACTGTTTACATTTGTAACCATTTTCAGTCAAAGATTTCAACTGAGAACAATGGGGCCAGATTCTGGACAGGACCTACTCCAATTTACTTCATTTTAGACTCTGGCCCATTGTTTCTCAATTGAAATCTCCCTTGAAAAATCCCAGGTGTTTTCCTAAATATTTTCTCTCTCAAACTTCTGCATTCAGAAAAGCCAGTCAAACAGATATCAAGGAACATAATTCAGAAATAAGCACCAAGGCCCTGTATGCAAAATATTATCATACAAACAGGCAATTGCACATACCTAGTACATACTTGCACATACAAACAGGTAAGTGTTAATGGAACATACATATCTTGTTTGTATGCACACTCATTTTGCAAGCATAGCTGAGGTGCCTTGTTTTGAAACTTTGGCCCTGAATAACTGTCCATCAAGGAAATTGCTGTATTCAATAATTCTTCTTTTCATAGATTTCCTTCTTTATTTTCTATACAACTACCGTAGTTATCAAATTATTTTCTTGTTCTCAATTACTTCTCCCTATTTTATCTTTATTTCCTGCATGTCAAGGGTCTTTTATTCAGAGACTCTGCTTTGTCACCATTTAAATTCATCATCATCTTTATTGCTAACTTTCATTATCATATGTTTTAATTACATTCATTAAGCTAAGCTAATTAATTACACTAAACTAATCATTGTTGAATTCATCTGCTGATACTGTGCTTTTGTGTAGAAAGTTATATACTCATTATGATTTGACCCCATTATTTCTTGATGCCAAGTGGCCAGTTTATTTGGCTTTGACTTACTATACAATACATAACTGTGTTAACGTGTGATTTTACTAATCATAATTAAATATAATTATAGTGTAAGAGCTCTTCAGGCCAAGAATTATCTTTGTGTTATGTTTGTAAATGAATTATAGGATTGGGTTGAGTCCCCATTCTGTCCTTAATAGATCCTGAGTTAGGCCAAAGCCTTACACTTAAATTTAAGCACATAAATACATCATAATGGGATCAGGCCTGAGCATGCAAACTTACCCTCTTCTTGGAGTTTGGCTTTACTGATAAGTCAGAAATAACACCACAGTGTAAATCTCAGCCTATTCTTCTTCCCTTAGCATAGCTGTTCCTAGGGTTTTCCTACCAGGCTTCCGCAATCTTAGTTTCCCCTCTCACTCTTCCCTTATATCCAAGAGGAATTAAATGAGACCAGTGTGTAGAATCTTGCTCATTAAGTATTACTGTGTCAGTTTCATTCTTTTAAATTTGTTGATTTAGAATGATTAGTTACTTAAATATGTTCCGAAATTACGTAGCTTTCCTTCACACACTACACTTCAACAACAAAGCACAGAAGCTCAGCTATTTTTTAATGATCACGTCTAAACAAACTGTTCTATACAAACTAAATCATAGGTATACACAGTGTTTGTTTAGAACTTTTATTTTAAGATAGAAAGCACTGCAATATGCTGACAATGTGACTTTTTTATTATTAAGTATTTTAAAATTAGGTGATCAACCACATGATTAAAATTGCTTTTGACAAGATTGTCCTTGACCTGGAGTGCACTGACATACATACAAAAGATGTATTGATTACCCTATCTTGTTTAATTTGTTGTATTATTCATTCCCATTGATGTCACCACCGGCAATACTAGAAGAGGACCAAGTTCAACAAAATAAAAAGATAACGTTAATAAGAATGTATGTGGTATAAAAAGCAAACTGCATTTTCAAAGTGATTCAATTTAAATCAAATTTAGTAGGTTAGCAAAACCACTTTGTTTCAGATTCATATCTGTGTAATGTGTTGCATTAGGATAATAAGCCTTAGGTTGCAGTTGGAGACTAATGAAATGATACACATTTCATAACTTCGTTGGCTGGATCCTCATGAAAATAGCACAGCCACCGTCTCAAGGCAAGAATTACTTATGCCAGCTATGTTTAGACAGTTTCACTACCTCTTTCCTAGGTATGCCATATGCTCCATTGGCAACTACTATAAATGGCAAACTATTTTTGAGCTATAGAGCTAGAAGGCCATGCTCTCCCCTAGACTGGCTTGTGATCAGAATGCACTGTTGCAGTTTTGTGGCATTGCCCATGAGTTCAGTGACATCAAATTACCTCTACAATTTTAAAGGGACATAAAAGGAACAGAGGTCAATCATTTTATTTGGTATAAATTTTCCTTCTCACTCCTGTAAATTGATATTTTTCCTCGTGTGGCTTTCTCTGACATAGGGGGCAGGAAACTGCTAGTTTAATATATGGAGTTTTACGTGGTGTATGTTTGTCTGAAGGGAGGAACTGCCCCACTGAAGAGGGTTTCAGTCCCCCAAAATCAATAGTCATTGGGAGATGACAGGCAACCTGTGCTTCTGCATAGCTGCCCCACTGGACTCACCATGAAGAAGCATGACTTCCACAGCTGTTCTGTCACTGGATGGATCCCTCTGACACTACAGTGCAACTGTTGGAATAGGATCTGAAGGTGTTAATGCTGTCTGGATTAATACCTAGCCCTGATACCCACTCAGATGTTCATAGTCTGAGTAGGTTAGTATGTAGTAGAGTACTGTTATTCCTTAAATCCATCCCTTCAAGTCCTTGCACTCAAAATTTGGCCTGACCCAGGAATGAGGATGAGAGGGATAGCTCAGTCGTTTGAACATTTGCCTGCTAAACCCAGGATTGTGAGTTTAATCCTTGAGGGGGCCACTTAGGGATCTGGGGCAAAATCAGTACTTGGGCCTGCTAGTGAAGGCAGGGGGCTGGACTTGATGACCTTTCAAGGTCCCTTCCAGTTCTAGGAGGTAGGATATCTCCATTAATTTAATGTCACATTTCCAAACCCTGACCAAGTCAGGATCCATTTGCCTTGACTATCCTCTGAAACCAGAGAATATTGGCCTAGCTCAAGTCTGAAATACATTGGTATGATAGTCTGGTGAAAACCTGTATTGTCACTACTCATGCTGCAGCTGCTCTCTGGCTAAATAAAGAGCATCAACATCTCTGTCTATCAATCAAACACCTTTTATGGCCACAGTATTCATTATTTAGGCTATTTGGGACATGGACTGTCTTTTTGTTCTGTACTTTTACAGCACCTAGTAAAATGGTGCCCTTGTTAATGACTGGGCCTCTGAGGCACCAATAATAATACATACCACCATTACCTACCACACACTCCAAAACCCAAATGATTATGGAAGCTAAAGTTCTTTCTGAAGTTGCAAAGTAGGTTATTTTAGACAATAAAAATAAAAAGGACCTTTTCAGAATCACTTTAAATGAAAAAATGGTTTTAATTGGCTCTGCCCATGATCAGTTATTACTGAAAAATCTTCAGAAACTTTGTCAGATGTCGCACTACAATTACTTAGAGTACATGAAGATTAAATAATGAAATTACTCTGCAGATATTTTTCATTTTATCCTGTGAGGAGTAGAGCTGCAAAACTAGCACAATAACTTAATCAGACAAGCTAATGCATGGAGACTTCAAAGATGCATCTAGTTTATGCTACTAAAGACATTTTACTGGCTGGTTTCCAATTTTGTTTACTGAACACACAAGCACAATTTCTGCAAATAGTTGAACAACAAAAAAAAGCTAATTGGAAAGAGAGAGAGAGAGAGGTTGTACATTAATCACTGTCAACTAATTTCCTTTGCTGGGACTCAGTTTCTTCTCTTGTGGTGTCAGAATTTCCATCCATTAAATTTACTGAATCTGAGAAGGAAGCCTGGGAAACTGTTAGCAAACTGCTGAAGGTGGGGCTGAGTCTAAAAGATATTTTATCATCTCAACATGAAACATATTTCTAAAGAAACACATATATTTACTCTATCAATATGGTGCCTATGTTTCAAAAGAAAAATGAGCTTGATTGAAAAGAAACTGGTAATGCATCAATATGTTCACTTGTGGAAAAGTTACCTTAATATTTTTGGAAGATATGAAAATGATCTCCTGTGCTGTATCCAAGTCCAATTTAGTTTAAAATAAATAATTATTCTGTTAGTAAGTACAGTCAAAATAGTTGTTTTAACTTCTACCATAGATATCTGCAATACCCATATATATTTTGTGTATTGCATTACATAGATGAAAGAATGACTGATTACGTAGGAAAGTGCTGGCCACTGCTTCCTGCAGCTTCCATTGGCGGGGAATGTCGAACCGTGGCCACTGGGAGCTGCGGTTGGCCATGCCTGCAGATGGTCAATGTAAACAAACTGTCTCATGGCCCGCCAGCAGATTACCCTGACAGGTTGCGTGTGGCCCACGGGCCACAGGTTGCCCACTACTGCCCTAGACTCTGGCATTCCCACCTTCAGCGCTTAGATTTAACAGAGACTTAAGGTCACTAACATAAATAGGAGTTTTGCCATTGACTTCAGTAGGGCCAGGATTTCACCCAAGTTTTCTGACATTCCAGGCATGTTGCAAAGCCACCTCTTCAATCAGGACCGGATCCCTCAGACTTCAGTGAATTTATGTCAGTTTACACAACCTGAGGCTCTTGCCTTTATGCTCCTTCTGGGGTGGTGGTGGTTTGGTTTTGTAATTGAAAATTTCTTTATCATTTGACATTAGTTCAACTATTGAATGCAATGCATATTATTTTACAAGTTTCTTTGGCATATGTGCCCAGGGTTATGGTAAGTGCATTTCAAAAAATTAAATAAAAATAAATAAGGCCAGGTAATCTGGGATGCTGCAGTAGCAATACTGCTGCTAACTTCAATATGAAAAGGAGGTTTCTTAGCAGGTTTTGTGGTTTCTTTTCCACTAACATTTGCTCTTCAAATATAGTTTTTATATCTCCATTCCACTTATAACCATTTGTTTTCTTTTTTTGGAACAGAACAGACATTGATGTCAATGGGACTACTCACTCTAGTGATTACAGACAGTAGCAAATGTATCCATGATCAGGCTTTAAATTGACTGGCTGTTAGAAGAATGTTTACAGCATTCACTCATTGTATGTAACAACACAAACTGCTGTCCTCATTTCATCTTTTAATAAACACTGTATGTTACAAGCAACTCAACCTTTGTAACACATGGTGGAATGTGATGGAAACATTGACATGTGAATGTCTATTATGTTCAAGCAATCTTGAGGACTTTTCTGCTCAGGTTTAAATGCCCCCTAATAATGAATTTTGAGCTCTTATGTTTTCATTGCAGGGAAGGGGGAATACTGCTGTTGTAGGTTTCTGTGAGTTGGATACAAGGTGTTACTTGAACTTGTAGAAGATAATCATCTGTAATTAGGCTCTTGTGGTTTCATCTGGTTCCTATTTTTATTTTTAGGTACTGGGAGTACATGTAAAAGGGTGATTTATTCCTTCAGTATGTAGGCTCTTGACAGTTTATGAAAGATATTAAAAGTAGGACATGTAAAACTTAAAGAAATCAAAATTAAGAAACAAAACACTAGGGTGTAGGTAGTAGCCTTGTAACAAATAAGAGTCTGGTTCCTTTTTCTCTCCACATTGCTATGGGGCTGTTCCCATTGTGGTTTTCATTTCTGATGTAGACTCTTTTAGAGATGATCATAGAATATTAGGGTTGGAAAAGACCTCAGGCAGTCATCTAGTCCAACCATTTGACAAATGTAAAATGCAGTACTGTACCCTCATCTACACAGTGTTCTTTTAACCTTAATCTGGAAAATAAAAATTACTTGTCTAAACAGCAAAGACAGGTGTTTCCCAACAATAAACCACTAATCATAAAAAGGATATTAGAATTCAGCTGATCTTTGAGTAATCCTAGGTAATTTGGTATATATTCATGAAAGGTAGTATTTAAAAAACATTTTGGAAAGTTTCAGCAAGACTATGTATTTGTGAATTTCAAAAGTGATGTGGGTTGCGGGGTTTTTTTGTGGAGGGGTGGGGTGGGGGACATTATGGAAATGTTTAGCGTCAAGTAGGAGTTGGAAATGGGCCCTGGTGGGGAATGGTCTTGCCTATTAGCTATGATCCTAGAAAGCTGATCACAGATTACTAGCTCTAGACCTGACAATAAGCGGTTTATAATTATTATATAGAGCTGGGAGAATACTACGAAGTATTTTCAAAATTTCTTGACATATAAGTGAATTACAATTTTGGTAATTTCCAATCTTCTCTCTCCTTTTCCATGAACATCCATAATGTACAAGTGACTTCTGGTTTGCAATAACATTCACAGAAGAGAATGTGAATATGTATTCACATGAGTATTTCACTTGATGTACTCATACTGCTATCACAAAAATTCTCCAGGGAACTGGGAAACATCCAATTATTGAGCAAAAACAATACTATGAGACTTGGTGACCAGACATTGAGTACTACTTACATGAGTAGTCTTATAGACTTCAATGGGATTACTCACATGAACAGTATATTCAGTGTATGGACTACAGGGTCAGGCCATAGTCATGCTTAGAAGTCCACAAAGTTCACGGAGCATGAGATGTGACATTTATTAGGAATATATTTATATTTATCATCATTTTAATGTACCCAGTAAAAGAGTGAATGACAAGGTCCCCTCCCTTTTTGAATTACTAATCTAATCTAAGTGTTTTATTTTTGTAGGAAACCAGGATTAAAACTACATCTGTCAGAAAAGTTAAACCTTTTTGAATTTCTGGGATGATGTTTCACATTACAATGTGTTCCAGGCAGTCATATAAGATTATTTTAAATGCCATAATCTGAACACTTCATGTCTGATTCAATATGACATGTCATAATGTGACACTTCAGCTGGAAAAAAATCAGAAAAATAGGCCTGTATATTTCAGTACCAAATTTCTTTAGTTAGCAGCTTATGATTAAGAATTAATTCAAACAGAGACATGTTATACCTAATGGGTAGATCAGCTTTTCAGAAAACTAAAAGGCACTGCAGCTGGGTATTTTAAAAGATAATTACTTCAATATATATTTTAATAGATAATTGAACAGAGTTTAGAGAGACACATTTCCTAGTAGAATGTGTTGTCCAATTTCTCTTTCAAGCAGAAAAGAGGCAAGGAAATGTAAATTAATGAATAATAGACCATGAAAAATTATGGAGATTTGATTTCTAGAAGAATGAATGCTATAGAAGATATCCAGATGAACAATTGTGAAATACTTGATTTCTAGAATTTACAAGCTTCAATAGTACAAACAAGACATTCTTAGTAGATCAGTGGTCATTTGTCCAGGCTGGCAGCTCTATGATAGAAGCATATGGGCCAGAGAAATATTGTCCCTTTCTCATAATGGCGAGAAGACCTGCTCTGAGCATAAACCAACACGCCATATTTGATGTACCATGGGCAGAAACAGAGTCAAAATGATAAACAGAGGCCAGTGGGGAATCTCATGTTTATAGAGTAGGAGTTGCTTCTGGCATATTTAAACCATATTGCTCAGAATGAAAAGTCATCATTCACTGATTTTGAATAGATGGTTGAAATATTGTTAACTGCCAGCCAAAACCCATGCTAGATTGTTTAGAAAGGGTCTGAGAAACAGTTTTCCATTTTGCAAGTTCAAATGGATTTTAGGTCATATGTACACTTTAAATGCTGAGGTACTATAATGCTGTCAAATGCTTGTAAAGTTGAAATCAATGATACGATTAGTTGACATGATGCAGAACATGATCTGCCCTGGACTATGCGGACTGCTAGTCATCGTTAGCTTTGTGTCAGGTAACCAAATTTTTTGCAGTCAGGTTCATACACAAACATGTAGACAAAGCCTTGAAAAAGGTAAGAGATTTGAGTAAAATTTACATAATCCTAAAAGCCCGGTTCCTGTACAATTTGCATAATACTGAAATCCTTTGAAGACATCGGCGATACTGAAGTACAACTACAAAGAGATATTTAAAAGAGTCATAGGTTCCAAGGCCAGAAGGGACCACTACGTGAAGGATCATAGACCTTGAACCTGGGCCCACAGATAGTGCTCAGACCATAACCACCACCTAGCAGCTCACCTAGGCAGCCACAGAAGGGTACCACTGAAGCGCTAGCTTGCAAAGGGCTCTGCCCCCATAGCTCCTGATTGAGGGAAACATCCAGCAACCCTGACTGGCTGAGGAGCACTATACAAGCCAGGAAGTAGCACAGGATCATTGAGAAAAAAGTTAAATACTGTGGGGCCAAGAACTGATCTCTGCTGGACCCCACTAGAAATACATCTGCTCTATGATGATTCCTCATTTATAATTACATTTTGAGACCTATCAGTTAGCCAGATTTTAATCCATTTAATGTGTGCCTGTTGATTTCATATAATTCTAGGTTTTTTAATCAAAATGTCACATGGTACAAAATCAAATGCCTTACAGAAGAAGTCTAAGTATATTACATCAATACTATTACTTTTAATCTCATCAAAAAAGATATCAAGTTAGTCTGACTGGATCTATTTTACATAAACCCATGCTGATTGGCATTAAACATATCACTGTCCTTTAATTCTTTATTAGAGTCCCATAGGAACTGCTCCATTATCTTGGGATCGATGTCAAACTGGCAGTCCTATAGTTATCTGGATAAAGACTAGATGACATAAAGAGAGCCAAAGGAAAACAATTTGTAGGCATTGCATGCAATTTTAACAAACACTGATTTACTGCTGTAGAATTAGAAGGATTTTAAAATAAAAAGGATTAAAACTAAGTTAAAACAGTACCAGGTTTTCATATCTAGGACTATATCTAGACTTAATCTATAGTTCCTAGAACTGGTAGCTCTTATGAAACACTAATTTCACATTCAAACGATCATAGACTATCATGTCCAATACAGCTAACAGAATCAGACTGCTTTTGTCAGAGTTAATAAGCAAATCCTAACCAAAGCAATCTCCATGCCAGAATCTGAGCCAAATCCATACTGAAATTTTGCAAAGATGTCTATTATAAACTGGGTAACTGCTGCTTTAATTATTGTGGTTAATAAAATTATAATAATAATTTTTCTTTCAGGCAAGCAATGTTTATCTATTGGGTCTGTCTATATGTAAATTGAGTATTGTATACTTCACAATTAATGCCTATTTACAGTCTGAGCAAAATGTTAATTGAGTGATTGCAATGTCTCCAGGGGAGATTCTAGACAGGAAAACACAAGCAGCAAGGGGTTTCCTGTTTGCACGGGAAGACAATGGATTTTTGGATTATAATTGTAAGGACAGAGGCATACTCTAGATCTTTCCACTAAGGAGGCAAAAACAGTGTGACTAAAATCACGAAGAGGAGGTTCACAGCTAAGCTTGCCTGTAATAGGCAGAATGATTTGGGGTGAGTTTTTGTTCTATATAACATGACAATGTCCTGTTAGTTAAGTTTAAGCTCTAGAAAGCGTTATGATTTTATTTTGTATGTTAGCCTTTG
Organism: Malaclemys terrapin pileata; assembly: GCF_027887155.1. NCBI lineage: Eukaryota > Metazoa > Chordata > Testudines > Emydidae > Malaclemys > Malaclemys terrapin. The sequence goes on along the minus strand of NC_071506.1, from coordinate 69,782,090 downwards.
TTTTCGTCTTGCTATCATTTAAATCCTTGTTCTTTGTAAATAAACGTATACTTGCTTTTTCTATAACTCAGTATAAATGCTGTGTGGTAAGTGGAGTGGTTTTCTAAGGTGTAACTGGTAAGCTGTAGTGTTCTGATCCTTTGGGAGTCAAGGATCTGGGAATTCTGTGATCTGGCAGTCCATGGTCTGAACATGTCAGGTAGATGCTCAGAGGGCTCGAGGGTTGGTGTGCACCTTTCGCTAACCTACAGGACGACAGTGGAGCCTGTGTAGGCTGAAAAGGGAGTGCTTGTGCTTCCTGTAACTGGTGGAGTCAGAATGCTGATGCCTGGCAGACACAGAAAAGGTTCTCTCATGTTAAGGGCAGTTGGTAGCAAGGTGCCTTTTAATCCTGGGCAACCTCAGGGGGTATCCCAGCTTTGTCACAATCTTCTCTGTGCCAACTCTTGCTGCTCCTTCCTATCCCTCCGCTCTATGCTACCAAGAGAGTGGCTACAGAGTTATTTCTCCTCATCCTGCAGTCCCCTTCTTCTCCAGACTTCCTGCCTTTATAGTATCAACCTCCTCCAACTGGACTTCATCTTTAATTAGGCCTGGACCACCCTCTAGGTGTGACCAGGCGGGTTAACTGGCCTTTCAGGCCCACATCAGCCTATTCAGAGCCAGGATGGGAGATAAACCCATCATAATATGATGGAGGTCAATATGCAGGAACATATATTTTCAGTATCAAAGCATCTTTATTTTAAATTTTTTATTGTGAGTGACCTCTTACTTGGCATAGGACAGCTTCCTCTTCTATTGTCATAATGGTAAAATAAAATCACTACAAACTATGGTTTAGCAGTAGTTGCTCCTTTCTATTTAAGGATACCTCAGAAAATTGTTAGACTGTGTGTGGAATGATGCTGGTTTATTGAAAAAAGGGATTTCATATCTGGAAAAAAATTTCTTTGAATCAAAGCATAGGGAAACAGTTTAGGAATCAAGAAGATGTGGGTTCAAATTCCAATTCTCGCAATGCCTTGGGACCAATCACACTTGGGTGAAGTAAATGGGAGTTGAATGAAGCTTTTGGTTTTGTTGTCTTGCCCAAGTCATATGATTTCAGTGAAATATTTAGAAGCACTGCTATCCTTATATAGCATTACAAGCTGCAATGTCATCTCTTATTAGCTTTGCAAAGTACATGACATTTCATTACTAATCTTTGTAACATTGAACTAGCTATTTCTAAAGTGGCAGAAGTGTATCTAATCTGTTTTCAACAAGAGGCTTTTCTGAACAGAAATTTGCTTTCTCCATTTACTGTTATACAATAGCACAATGTAGCACAGCACCCGCACAGCAATTTATCACTTCAGGACCATCCTTAAAGTCAGACTAAGGTTAGGATCAAATCCCTGGGCCACCGAAACATACTGCTTACTGAGTTAGCAACTATATGTTTAATATAGTGGCTGAAGCCTAATGAAGATTTGTGCATAGTCCTTGATAACAGATACACATTCCTGGGATCAACTGTTGTGCTGGAAATTTTGTAATATGGGAATGATATGTAAATTAGAATTGTTGAAAGCTGATGGGTATATTAGCATACATCAGTTTCCCACAATATTGGACAGGTGTGTTACAGAACCTAGGAAAAATGCCTGAAAAATGGTGTGTGTGTGTGTGTCTGTGTGCGTGCACAGGTGTGTGTGCATGTGAGTGAGAGATCATGTTTCAGTGTATAGTAACTCCTCACTTAACATTGTAGTTATGTTCCTGAAAAATACGACTTTATGCAAAACCATGTTAAGCGAATCCAATTTCCCCATAAGAATTAATGTAAATAGGGGGGATTAGGTTCCAGGGAAATTTTTTTTTGTCAGACAGAAGACATACACATATACAGTATAAGTTTTAAACAATTTTAAACAAACAGTTTAAGATTGTACACAGTAATGAATGATTGTGAAGCTTGGTTGAGGTGTGGAGTCAGAGGGTGGGATATTTCCCAGGGAATGCCTTGCTGCTAGATGATGAACTAGCACTTGGCTGAGCCCTCAAGGGTTAATACGCTGTTGTTAATGTAACCTCACACTCTACAAGGCAGCATGGACTGAGGCAGAAGGGAGGAAACACAATAGATGCAGGGCTGTAGATGCAAACACTTCCCTGCAAAAACTGAACATGGTTATGAGCTCACGCTATCCATCTAGAGTGCACCACTCCCTCCTTCTGATAGCACATGCAGGTACTGACTTTACAAAGTGCTGGGGGGCACGTGCATGAGTGAGAGAAAGAGAGACATGCATTGCCCCTTTAAAAACGCTGAACACACTTCAAGTACGTTGCCCTTTTAAGCAGATCAGCCAGTTCAGACAGGAAGCAACAGCTTCCAGCAAGCTCCCTCATTTCTGTCCCTGAGCCCTGTCCCCCTCCTCCGCTTTGTAGGGAGGGGGGTCAGGAGAAGGGGGAAATCCTGATATCAGCACCCGTCCTCCACCCCACCCCATCCCCCAGCAAGCAGGAAGCTCCCTGGAGCAGCTACAGGGGAGGAGCAGTATAGCAGTGCGGGGAGGGACAGCTGAACTGCTGCTGGGCAGCTGCCAAGCCACAGACCTTACAGGGAATTTATGGGAGCTGATGGGGGGGGGGGGGGTGCCGCCTCTCCCCCCCCCCCCCCGGTTCTAATCCCCACGAGGAGGGGTTGCTCTTCCAGAGAATCTTGCAAGCAGTGAACACAGCAGGCAGCTGCCAAACAAAGGACGTTATAAGGAAGCATTGTGCAACTTTAAATGAGCATGTTCCCCAATGGATCAGCAACGTAACAATGAAACAACATTAACCGGGACGACTTTAAGTGAGGAGTTACTGTATTTTGAAGTAAAGGCATATAAACAAAGCTGAAAAGTTAAGGAACAAAAACATTTCTACCAGTTGAGGATAGCTAATGAAAGGTTATATTTTCCTAAATTATTTACTTAAAAATAATCTGTTTGAGAAATGACTAGTCAATGTGTTAAATAGACTTATTAGTTCTAAGTTATTATTTTATTACTCATACAGCAGTGTTGTACGTCACATAGTGTGACAAAGCTCCGAGCCTGTATTGGTGGGTCCTGTGCTTCCTGGCGGATACAGTGGCCTCAGAAACTCGCTAAGGCCCTCAATATGACCTCCCTTTCCCAGTATGGCGGCAAAGGTTATGGCTTATTGAGCTACTTTCATCACAGGCCGGTAAGGGAGGTGGGAAGGTGGAATACCCACAGTCTCTGTTGCTCCTTAGAGCTCCGTAGGCACAGTTTGGTCTCCTGCCTGTACCGAAGTCTGTTTCCCTTCTCCAAGGGATCTCTGAAGATCATGGAGGGGGGAAAAGGGGGGGGGGGGAGAGGGGACCCAGGCCTGCCCTCTACTCTGGGTTCCAGTCCAGGGACCCTAATGATAGCAGCTGTTGGCGGCTTCCCTCCTCCACTGATGCTGCTTTGATTCCCTGGACCACTTCCCCGTGGTCCCCTTTTCCAAGCTTCACCCTTACCTCAGGGTTCAGTAAGGCTTCCTCTCCTCCAACTCCTTTCACCTGGGCTCCTCTCCAGAGAGCTGGAAAGGAGAGCTTTTAAAGCAGTATAAGTGGGACCTTAATTGGTTCCAGCTGTCTCCATTAGCCTAACAGCCTTAACTGACCCTTTGTCAGTTAATTGAGGTCAGGTGCCGGCATTAGCCTAACTACCTTAATTGGTTACATTGGCGTCAGGTGTCTTGATTGGCCTGGAGTAGCCCTTGTTTGGCTATCCAGGGAACAGGGACCTGCTCATTCTGAGGCTGATATACCTGCCTTCCACTACCCTTTTATATCCTTCTGGCCTGAGTCCATCACATATCCCTCCCCCCTGCTCAACACCAAGGGGTTGGGCAACTTGGGTCATCATACAGTGCACCTGCAACAGGCCATCTGCGTTGCCATGTCGACTTCCAGCTCTGTGCTGTATGCGGAACTGGAAGGGTTGGAGGGATAAGAACCATCTGGTCACCCTTGTATTTTTTTCCTTGTTCCGCTGCATCCATTGCAGAGGGGCATGATCAGTCACAAGAACAAACTGTCTCCCTAGCAGGTAGTATCGCAGTGTTTCCATGGCCCACGTAATGGTGAGGCATTCCCTCTCTACCACTGCATATTTCTGTTCTCTTGGGAGAAGTTTCCTACTAAGGTAGATGATCGGGTGTTTTTCTCCCACCATCTGGGATAGTACAGCCCCTAGTCTTACTTCAGATGCGTCTGTCTGCAGGATGAATTCCTTCGTAAAGTCCGGGGCTATGAATACAGGGCAACTGCAGAGAGCTGTCCGTAGATCTGTAAATGCCTTCTCTGCTGTGTCTGACCATCGTACCATCTCAGGTCCCTAAGCTTTTATTAGGTCTGTCAGGGCACTTGCCCTGGTGGCAAAATGGGGGATAAAGCGTCAATAGTACCCCACTACTCCCAAAAATGCCCGGACTTGTTTCTTGCGAACCAGTTGGGGCCAATTTTGGATGGCTTCTAGTTTATTGAGTTGGGGTTTCACTACGCCTTGCCCCACAATGTAGCCCAGATATTTAGCCTCTGTTAATCCTATGGCACACTTAGCAGGGTTTGCGGTAAGGCCAGCATGCCTAAGGGTATCTAAGACAGCTTCCACCTTTTCCAGGACTTTTCCAGAATTCCCAATCCGAGGTATGAATAACCACATCGTCCAGGTAGGCAGCCGCATAACTGGTATGGGGGGCGCAATAGCTTATCCATGAGGCGCTGAAAGGTAGCTGGGGCCCCATGGAGACTGAACGGGAGGACTGTATATTGAAAAAGACCCGCCGGCGTGGAGAAAGTGATCATCTCCTTTGTGTCTTCAGAAAGGGAAATCTGCCAATACCCTTTAGTCTAGAGTGGTCAGGAACCAGGCATTTCCCAACCGGGCCACTAACTCGTCTATGCGGGGTATAGGATACGCGTCGAACTGGGATACCTCATTCAGCCGACGGAAGTCATTGCAGAATCTTGTGGATCCATCCAGTTTGGGTACTAGCACGATCGGGCTAGACCACTGACTGTGGGACTCTTCAATTACTCCTAACTCCAGCATTTTCCTTACTTCTGCTCTGATTTCTTCTCTTTTAGCCGCTGGCACCCGGTAGGGCCTCATTGTTACCTTGGCCCCGGGGTTTGTAATGATGTGGTGGTATGTCTCAGTTGTTCAACCTGGCCAAGACAAGAATACATCTTGGTTCCGGTTGATCATCTCAAACACCTCCTCTCTTTGGGCTGGTGTTAAATCGGGAGACACTCTCATCTGCTCGGGGGTTTCGTTTTCCTGTGGTGGGTCCTTTCAGGCAACTACACATGCTTCTTGAGTACACCAGGGCTTTAGAAGGTTGATGTGGTACACTTGTTCTTGTTTTCTACATCCCAGTTGTCGTACCTTGTAATTCACCTCTCCTATAGGCTCAACTACTTCATAGGGCCCCTGCCACTGGGCCAAGAGTTTACTCTCTGCCGTGGGTACTAACACCATTACTCGGTCTCCTGGTTGGAACTGCCATACTTTTGCTTGGCGGTTGTAATGAGTTTGCTGGGCTTTTGGGGCCTTTTCCAGGTGTTCCCGCACTATGGGGTGACCCGATTTATATGGGCTCTCATTTGCAATACATGCTCCACTATATTCTTCCCATTATTGGGTTCCTCTTCCCAAATCTCCCTGGCTATATCTAGTATGGTGGCCATATAATAACTCAAAGGGAGAGAATCCAGTGGAGGCTTGGGGAACTTCACGGATGGCGAACATAAGTTAGGGCAACAGGGTATCCCAGTCTTTTCCATCCCTACTTACCACCTTTTTTATCATGGCCTTGAGGGTTCGGTTGAATCTCTCTACCAGGCCGTCAGTCTGCAGGTGGTAAACCGAGGTTCACAGAGTCTGGACATGGAGTATAGAGCAGAGGTCCTTCATCAGTTTAGACATGAAAGGCGTTCCTTGGTCCATTAGAATCTCTTTAGGTAGCCCTACTCGGGCAAAAATTTCCACCAGCGCCTTCGCTATGGACTTGGAGGCTATATTTCGTATCAGGATGGCCTCTGGATACCTGGTTGCATAGTCCAAGACAACAAGCACATATTGGTGACCTCGAGCCATCTTCTCTAGAGGCCCACCAGGTCCATGGCTATTCACTAAAAAGGGATCTTGATTCATAGATTCATAGATTATAGGACTGGAAGGGACCTCGAGAGGTCATCGAGTCCAGTCCCCTGCCCGCATGGCAGGACCAAATACTGTCTAGACCATCCCTGATAGACATTTATCTAACCTACTCTTAAATATCTCCAGAGACGGAGATTCCACAACCTCCCTAGGCAATTTGTTCCAGTGTTTAACCACCCTGACAGTTAGGAACTTTTTCCTAATGTCCAACCTAGACCTCCCTTGCTGCAGTTTAAACCCATTGTTTCTGGTTCTATCCTTAGAGGCTAAGGTGAACAAGTTCTCTCCCTCCTCCTTATGACACACTATTAGATACCTGAAAACTGCTATCATGTCCCCTCTCAGTCTTCTCTTTTCCAAACTAAACAAACCCAGTTCTTTCAGCCTTCCTTCATAGGTCATGTTCTCAAGACCTTTAATCATTCTTGTTGCTCTTCTTTGGACCCTTTCCAATTTCTCCACATCTTTTTTAAAATGCGGCGCCCAGAACTGGACACAATACTCCAGCTGAGGCCTAACCAGAGCAGAGTAGAGCGGAAGAAGGACTTCTCGTGTCTTGCTCACAACACACCTGTTAATGCATCCCAGAATCATGTTTGCTTTTTTTGCAACAGCATCACACTGTTGACTCATATTTAGCTTGTGGTCCACTATAACCCCTAGATCCCTTTCTGCCGTACTCCTTCCTAGACAGTCTTTTCCCATTCTGTATGTGTGAAATTGATTTTTCCTTCCTAAGTGGAGCACTTTGCATTTGTCTTTGTTAAACTTCATCCTGTTTACCTCAGCCCATTTCTCCAATTTGTCCAGATCATTTTGAATTATGACCCTGTCCTCCAAAGTAGTTGCAATCCCTCCCAGTTTGGTATCATCCACAAACTTAATAAGCGTACTTTCTATGCCAATATCTAAGTCGTTGATGAAGATATTGAACAGAGACGGTCCCAAAACAGACCCCTGCGGAACCCCACTCGTTACGCCTTTCCAGCAGGATTGGGAACCATTAATAACAACTCTCTGAGTACGGTTATCCAGCCGTATGGTGGATGATTGGTAGGGGTATCAAAGGGGCCCTTAGATGTGGGTGAGGACTATGCAACTGACACTCTGGGCAGGAGGCATAGTACCGCTGGACATCCTCATGTACTCCCGGCCAGAAGAATCGGCACAAGATCTGTACTTGGGTCTTCTCTACCCCCAAGTGTCCCCCAAAGAGGTGACTGTGGGCGAGATTTAATATTGCCCTCTGATGTTTTTGGGGTGCCAGGAGCTGGTTTACCACTTGGTCCTGCATTTGTACGACCTGGTACAGGAGTTTCTTCTTAATGATGAAATAGGGTGCTGGCCCTTGGGCCTTTCCCTCCACAGGCACCCCATCTATCTCTGCCACTTCTTTCTGACATTATCATATCTGGGATCTTCTGCCTGGTCTTGCCCAAAAGTCTCTCTTCCAAGACCTATCGATCCGAACTCCAAGGAACTGGCCTCCACCTCCTCGGTCAGTTCGGTGGCATTGGGGTTGGGACCAGACATTGCTTCCTGCACCTCCCCTCTGGGGGTTTCTTCCTCAGTTCCTCGTGCCTGTCGGCCTACCAGGGCCATGTTCTGGCCCTGAAGCAGAATCCGGGTGCCCAAAGCCTTTGCTGCTCTCCTTTCCCTCTTGGTTTTTCTGCCTTTCCCAGGAGCGGGGAACAACTCTTGAGATATTTCAGCAAAGAAGGGGGGGTGACTTTCTGTTAGGGATGACTCTATAACTTCGGGATCCTCTCCTCTCTCCCGCCCCTCTGGCGGGAGTAAATTTCCAAATCCTGGGAAATCCCTTCCAATGAGCACAGGGTATGGGAGTTTAGGGACCACCTCCGCTTTTACCCTGGTGATATTTCCCTGGATTTCGATCCTCACAGGGATGACAGGATAATAGCTAACGGTCCCATGTACACATGTTACTCCTGTATGCTTAGCCTGTATTGACTGGCTACGTTTCACTAGTCTCCCTGAAATCAAGGTGACAGCGCTGCCAGAATCCACAAGTGACATGATCTCTACCCCATTCAGTTTCACTGGTTTTGTATATTGATGTGGGGTAACTGCAACCCCCACAAGGTTGATTAGGTTGCATGGGTCCGCCCAATCCCCCAGGTTACACTGCATGAGTTCCTCAGTGTTGGGACATTGTGCTGCTAGGTGTCCCCATTCTCCACATGTGTAGCACCTATAAGGGGCTCTAGGTGCTCCTCTGTCTCTTGGGTTAGGAGTTTTTACCCCGTGGTTCCCCCAACTCAGGCTATTCCCCCCCTTCTGGGTTCCTGGCTGCTCTGTGGCTGCTACCCTTTTCCACCTGGGGCTTCCCAGATACTTAGTTGTTTGACCTTCCGGGGGCAAGGCCGGATACCTGTTTTGGGAGGGGCCCTCTCTGGGTGGTCGGGACAGTTCTCGGGCCGCTGTCCATCTCTCCACCAACGTGATCACACCGTCGTAGGTGGCAGGGTCGTTCTGGCCCACCCATGCACAAAGATCCGGGGCAATCCCCTCATATAGCAGTCTATGACCAAAGTTTCTAACCTTTCTTCTGGGTTGCATGCCTCGGGTCGCAACCACTTCCATGCAAGGTGGATGAGGTCAAATAATTGGGACCTCGGAGGCTTGCCCTCCTGGTCCTCCGCTCATTGTATCTCTGGGCCCGTACTGCTGTCGTTACTCCTGATCGCGCCAGGATCTCCGCCTTCAGTTGGCGGTAGTCAACGGCAGCTTCAGCAGGCATGTTGTGATAGGCTTTCTGGGCCTCTCCACATAAGAAGGGAGCGAGGATGCTGGCCCAATGGTCCTGGGGCCAAGCCTCTCACAAGGCAGTTCTCTCAAAGCAGAGGAGATACGCCTCTATGTCATTGGCTGCTGTCATCTTCGGTAGGCAACCGGCAGCCCTCCATACTCGCGACCCTTCAGACCCTTGGTTTTTGGCAGTGAGGGCTTTCAACTGGTCTACCACCTTCTGCAAGAGGGCTCGACCCTGGGTGGCCTGCCCTATCAATAATTGGTTAGTCTCTTGTTGTAGCCGCATGGATTCCTGTTGCGCCCTTGCCTCAGGTGGCCTCCTGCTGGGCTGCAGTGGCTTGTATCAGTGCTTTTATTACATCTTCCATCATGATGAGGACACCCAAACCCAGTGCACTTTTTTTAAACTCTTCCCCTCTTCCACCGCGCAGTGAACGATAAGTTAACGGAATCCCACTGTTAACACCAATTGTGACAAAGCTCCGAGCCTGTATTGGTGGGTCCCATGCTTCCTGGCAGATACAGTGGCCTCAGAAATTCACCAAGGCCCTCAATGTGACCTCCCTTTCCCAGTATGGCAGCAAAGGTTATGGTTTATTGAGCTACTTTCATCACAGTCCGGTATGGGAGGTGGGAAGGTGGAATACCCACAGTCTCTGTTGCTCCTTAGAGCTCCATAGGCACAGTTTGGTCTCTGCCTGTACTGAAGTCTGTTTCCCTTCTCCAAGGGATCTCTGAAGATCATGGGGGCGGAGGGAGAGGGGACCCAGGCCCGCCCTCTACTCTGGGTTCCAGCCCAGGGACCCTAATGATAGCAGCTGTTGGCGGCTTCCCTCCTCCACTGATGCTGCTTTGATTCCCTGGACCACTTCCCCGTGGTCCCCTTTTCCAAGCTTCACCCTTACCTCAGGGTTCAGTAAGGCTTCCTCTCCTCCAACTCCTTTCACCTGGGCTCCTCTCGACAGAACTAGAAAGGAGATCTTTTAAAGCAGTATAAGTGGGACCTTAATTGGTTCCAGCTGTCTCCATTAGCTTAACAGCCTTAACTGACCCTTTGTCTGTTAATTGAGGTCATTTGCCGGCATTAGCCTAACGACCTTAATTGGTTACATTGGCGTCAGGTGTCTTGATTGGCCTGGAGTAGCCCTTGTTTGGCTATCCAGGGAACAGGAACCTGCTCATTCTGAGGCTGATATACCTGCCTTCCACTACCCTCTTATATCCTTCTGGCCTGAGTCCGTCACTACAGGTAATCAGTTATTTTACCTTTTACAAAATGATGCAATGTTTCCACAGACTTACTATGCTTATTTTCACATTATGGTGTGTGAGTTTTTGTTTGTTTGTTTGTTTTAAATCAAGGGTGATGAATAGCCATAGTTAAGATTGCTACAGCATTTCTGTTTAAAGTCTAATTTTCAGATATCTCCAAAGGTAGAGTGGTGCTCTAAATCTGTATGAACTGCACTTGCCCAGCACTAATTAGTTTTACCATGATAATTTTGTTTTGTATTAGCATGAGCGTTCATATCTGTGGTTATAATTACACATTTGAACATCCTGGAATAACCATCTCTTTCTATTCACATCTTTGGGAGTTTTGCAATTGCTTTAACTGGAAACATAATAGAGCCTGATATTGTGATGTTTGGCTTAGTTTTCTGTAGAACTCCCTTCATGAGAGAACTACATGTTTGCAGTAATTGGGAAGAACAATAGACTGGAAGCTAAAGTAGCAAGGCAAGCCATTCCTGATTTGCATATCGGCTGGTGAGATGCCAGTTGAGCAGCAACCTATCTTTTGTTCTTCTGAAAACCAAGATTTAACAGTTTTGTGTGCTTAAATTCATTTTTGTGGCCTCTGGATTCTGAGGCCAATCTACATAAGCCTCAACCACCAGGATAAGTTAGAGTAGCCTGAGGGTTGCTCTAACTTAGGTTAGAAGCCAACAGCCCCATCAGCTGTACACTGCCAGGGCAGAGAGACAAACTTATGCCCCATGCCAGAGGCTGGGAAGACAGAATGAAAGACAGAAGCTTCTTCAGCAGCTCCATGCTACCCAAGTTTTTTCTAATGAATATGTAAATGGTATTTTGGCATAGAGGATACTACCACCTTACTAGAAAAGTGAGAAAAGGCTAGAGTGGCACCAGAGGGGGAAGGAGAACCAGCTGCTCTTTGAGGAGGAGACTGGCTGTTGGCCACCTCAGGCAGTAGACAGTGCTCCACCCAGGTTCCCCCATGCATAGAGGTGAAGAACTGGCATGCTGTATTTGCAACAGGAGGAGAGAAGTAGACCAAAATGGCTGAGGAGGAGGAGCTACCTATTCCATGGCTGGCAGGCTCCCAACCATCATACCCAAGAGGAGGAGACATAGGATGGTATTGGTCAGGAGCTCCCTTTTGTGGGGGACAGAGGCATCCATCTTACAACCTGATCTGATGTCCTGGGAGCTGTGTTGCCTGCCTGGAGCTTACATCAGAAAGTTCCCTGAAAGGTTGCTGAGGTTCATCTGTCCCTCTGACCATTATACCTTGGATACTCATCCACATGGACACTAATGATGCTGCCAAGTATGACCCAGAGCAGATCAGCAGTAACTACAGGGCTCTGGGAGTGAAGGTGAAGGAGTTGGGACCAGAGGTTCTTGTCCACCCTAACAATGGAGTATAAGGGCCTAAGCAGGGACACACACATCCTGCAGATGAATGCACTGCTACACAAATGGTGTTGACAGAAGGGCTTTTGACTTCCTCTACCACGGGACGCTATTCTGGGAAGGAGGGCTTCTGGGAAGAGATGGGGTCAATTTGACCATGAAGTGGGAGAATATTTCCACACACTGCTCCAACCTAGTATCAGAGGGGTAGCCGTGTTAGTCTGTATCCACAAAAACAACGAGGAATCCAGTGGCACCTTAAAGACTAACAGATTTATTTGGGCATAAGCTTTCATGGGTAAAAAACCCACTTCTTCAGATGCACGGAGTGAAAATTACAGATATGGGCATAAATATATATTGGCACATGAAGAGAAGGGAGTTACCTTACAATGTTGAAGGCCAATTCAGTCAGGGTGGATGTGGTCCACTACCAATAATTGATGAGGAGGTGTCAATACCAAGAGGGAAATTTTTGTAGTGAACCAGCCCCTACACACCACACCACAGAAATGCTAACCCAGGAACTAATCCCTGTAACAAACCCCGTTGCCTTCTCTATCCCCATAGCTGTTTGGAAGTCACATAGCAATAGGGACCATGGCTTTTCTAGGTCTATATCTGGCTAGGCATTTGATAGTTTCTTTCAGACATGTGATCCATGCTTTTCTTACCGCGAGATTAGCCTGCTACAATGGGGCTACTTGGGGTTATGCCCTAAATCAACCTAGAAAGATAGGTTAGTGGTGACTCATTTGTTCAGTGGAGTTTCTGACCACAATTGCTTGACACAGTGCTCCATGATCAACTGTGGATGTCCATAGGGAGCTAGATGCGTTGAATTTTTTATAAAACCCTAAATGAGTTGGGAAGTGCCTAGTTGAGGTTTTACCACTGCTGTACTCTACAGAGGTTCTTAAACGGGAGCTCCCTTACATTTAAAGAGTTATTGGTGGCACTTCAACTTCCCCCCACTTGTTGAAAAAGTCCCGATTTGGGGGTTTCAGGAAATGCAGATTAGGCACTTTTTAATGCCTACATTTACTTGAATTTAATTTGATTTGAAATAATAATAATTACAAAATCTAAATAAATCATTGGGTAGACCACAAGACTGCATTGTTTGTAAAGAGTCTACCTGACTTGAAGTTTTATAGATCAATCAGATCACTCTGTTATTTCCTGGGGATATTTGTTATTTCAAGCAGTCTTGACTCAGTTTGCCCAAAGATTAGAGCTGTCAATCACTCTGAATTCTCTAATAGATAAAATAAAACACAAGGATTTGATGATTCTGAACCCATTTCACATAATCAGAATACACCCTATTCCTGTGAAGTCTTATCCTCAATTTATAGAGAGAAAAGTGAGTCAGAAAAACTAAGCAAAGGGAAACAAGCCCACAAGATGGTAACTCCCCCCTACTAGCTCCCAGCTGCAACTTTGCACTCTGCTCCTCATTTCCCACTCACCAATCTGCCTCCCAGTTCCTATATAATGTCTTACTAAACATTAAAAAGAAAGCATCTCTTATGAGGTAAATAAAATTTTACATTACTGAAAGAAAGTAAGGAAATGAGAGGGCTCACAAAGCATTAGCTGTAGATCATGTAGAAAACAAACCCTCTTTGTGCCATTATAGCAATGTTTTAAAATGTACAAATAAGAGTGGCTAAATAAGCTAAATTCTTCAGAAAGTGGGGGAGAGGGAGGGAGAATCACATGTGATTATGTGATGACAGAAAACAGCTGCCAGACACGTTTAGTAGAGTTGAAGTAGTAATACAAAGAACAAACGGGTCTTGGATATCACTGGAATTTTCTGGAACTAGAAACTTAATTATCATAGTGGGAAGGAAATTTCTTAACTTGGAAAAAGAAGAAAATGTTTTTGTCACTTGTAGCTTTTAAACCATAATAACTGATGGCGCAATTGTGAGATGGGAATGTAGGACGTGGTTCCCTGATGCAGGCTGCAACGTTAAGCATGAATTTTACTTTTTGCTTCAAAACTATTTATTTCTACTGATATAGTTCATACAGGCTAGTCGGGCCAAGGGCCCCATTGCGCTAGATGTTGTACAAACACAAAACGTAGGTGCTGCTCTGGTTGTATAAATATATCCATACACTGGAGAGTTTCAACATGGGAGGTTTTTTGACGGAAAGAGATTTATTTTGCTTCTATTTAATTAAATTAAATTTGACTTAATACTTAGGCCCCAATCCTATAAACACTTAAGCACATGCTTAACTTGAAGTCAATGGGACTACTCACATATTTGAAGTTAAGCATGTGCTTGTTTGCAGGCTTTTACCTCCTTGCTGGAACTGTAGAAAGAAAACAGAGCCAAAGCCTACCATAATTTATACTATTATTGTGTTTTTCTAGTCCATGCAATTACAATCTGAGAGACTTGATGTCACAGACAAGTTAGTATGTGAATTTCCAATCCATGTACAAGTATTATTTGGTAGTCTATATTTATGACACAGCTCTTTTGCAATACACTTCCTTTGACTTTCACATTTTTGGGTTTATAAAAACTCTGTTTATAAGAAGGACCGCTTTCTTTGGCCTGTAAGTGAGAGATATTGGACGGATTATGGGATTTTCATTTGGAAGGACAAAAATGAAGCATCTGATCTCAAAGCCCGGCATCAAATGAGCTCCTGAGTCCTATTCCAGGGGGAATGGACGCTTCAGGAGAATTTATAGGTTATGTCGATAAGCTCTGACACAGCTAAATCTTTTGACTTTTTCAGATAACAAGAGAGGTACTTACTTTTGCCGTGTAGCCTTGAAAGACTCCCACCCCCTTTTCCTTTTAAAAGTTTTGGTTAACATATTCTTTTGATTTCCTAAGGCTGGGTGGTCTCTGTCAGGAGGTAAAGTGGAGGCAAATGAGGAGTCAGGCTAAACCAGCATTAGAGGCAGTGGTGAGACAGCGGTGTTAAAGTTAACTCCACTGCCTATAAGCAAACACTGCTGTGGGACAGAAGGTCACTTTTGTTTGTCCGTGCACACAGGACAGCAGCATGTGCTCAAAGAGGAGACACTGCTTGGAGAAATCCAGTTGCCCTGGCAAGATTTTCAGCCCTTGACCTGATGGTTTGTTTGAAGCACACCAATGAGCTGACCAAAGAACAAATGCAAAGCTCCTGGATGAAGAGGGTACAAAGAGCAAAACCCAAGCAGACCATCTTGGACTGAAACACTGCTATCAAGAGTGACAAATGTTGCTTCTTTTATAATAGATAGCCCCCAAAACGGTGGATGAGCCTAGCCTATTTCCCTTTTACCTGCAAGTGATGCATTAACTATATGTATCAAATCACTCTGCTGTAACCCTAGGGAAGGTGTGAAATAGGAATGGATGAAATATAAAAAGTTGTATGTAATGGACATTAGAGATGGGAAAGATCACTCCATGCCTATCGAAAGAACATTTTCTAGGACTTTGTATCATCTAGTTTTTAAAGTCCCAAGTGATGGCGCTTCCACAGAGAGGCCACAGCCACATACTTCTGTCATGAGGTTGCTCTTGGCCATCAACTGAAGTTTCTTTTTTTGCTTGATACCATGTTTTACTCCTTGTATATCAAACTAAATAAGTCCTCATCAGTACTGACATTAGTGTACAAATATTGGAAAGATTTAATGAGGATTCCCCCCACCCCAGCGAATGTGGTCATTACATACACACATGTAACTTTTAGACTCTTTCATAATAAGTCAATTCCTCCAGCCCCAGGATTATTTTATTGCCTTATGAACTAATTCACCTTTTTAAGCTAGATTTCTTGCTGCCTTCAGCCATAAAGGCACGATAAACCATGAGGAAAATTAAATGCTACAACAATTATGGATATAGTTCCTCAAAATTAAAAGAAAAATCACCACCAAGATCAATAAAAACCCACCAAACCTTCTAATTCTGAAATCAACTCACAAACAGATTGAAGTTTACTAAGTAAAAAGAGCCATGTGTGTTTTTATAACTTCTATCTTGGCAGAAAACAGCATGTGTGAGAGAAGAGATCCCCCTCCCAGCTTTAGCTGCTTTCAGGATCTGTGCGTGAGTGGAAGCAACTTCAGAAGGGAGAACTATGATGTTATAAAGATTTCTTCAACATTATACTTGCCTTTACTGGTGGTCTAAAGGACACTCCATCAGGATTTCACTGGTTCATTTGTGAAGTGTAGTTTTCTAGAAAAGAGCAAAGAGAAACAAAAAATAAAACCATAGGTAACTTGGATGAGTAAGGAAAGTTGCTCTCCAGTCCTCTCAGGGTCACTGTATTGTGATTTAATTTATCTAAATTATCAAGGGATTTTCAGTACAGATGTAAAGGATTTAGTATGAAGGAGTGTGTGTGGTTTATATTCTCCAGCAGTTATTACATGCTATATAAACTGTTTGGAATATCAGGTTTTTCTTATTCCTGCTAATTCAATTTTTACTGTGTAAAATGCACAGCAGGACTTGGTAATGGCAGAATTGACATTTTATTGTGTATTAGAGCTGGTCAACATTTTTCATTAGAAACTTTTTTTTTTTTTACAAAAATAAATAAAAATTGCATTTTTCCAAAACTTAGAGATTTCACGAAATCTTTCCATTTTTAAAGCTTTCTGTTTTTTCCATCAAAATGGAAACATTTTGAATTGTTGGTAGTTTCTTTCAATCTGTTTCCCTCTCTTCAGCCCCTTTTAGTCTCTCTCTGCCACTGCCTACAATCAAAAGAATGATGTCCAGGGATTTGGTTTTGGGAGGAAAAGGCCGGAAGGGGTTTCACCTTCTCATTTTTCCTTTTCCCACACTAACTTTTCAAAATTTCTTTAACTTTTTACAAGTTATAGAGTAGAAAGCAAAGCAAAGTGAACAGAAAAGACACTCGGCAACTCATAGACTCAGACTTTGAGGTCAGAAGGGACCATTATGATCATCTGGTCTGACCCCCTGCATGCTGCAGGCCATAAAACCATCCCTACCCCTTCCCTGGACTCTGCTGTTGAAGTCCCCAATCCTGTTTTTAGTGACTTCAATCGGCAGAGACCCTCCTGCTAGAGATCCCTGCCCCATGCTGCGGAGGAAGGCGAAAAACCTCCAGAGGCTCAGCCAATCTGCCCTGGAGGAAAATTCCTTCCCGACCCCAAATATGGCGATCAGTAAGACCCCGAGCATATAGACAAGAGTCTCCAGCCTGACCCCAGTTAGCCATTATACTATTTATCTACCATTTCTTGGTTTTCCTTGACTACTATGTTTTTTACCATTAAACCATTCCCTCCATAAACTTATCTAACTTAATCTTAAAACCAGACAGGTCCGTCGCCCCCACCGTTTCCCTCGGAAGGCCGTTCCAATATTTCACCCCTCTGACGGTCAGAAACCTACATCTAATTTCAAGCCTGAACTTCCCCACGGCCAGTTTATATCCATTCGTTCTCGTGTCCACATTAGTACTAAGCTGGAATAATTCTTCTCCCTCCCTTGTATTAATCCCTCTAATATATTTAAAGATAGCAATCATATCCCCCCTCAGCCTTCGCTTTGTCAGACTAAACAACCCAAGCTCCTCTAGTCTCCTTTCATACGACAGGTTTTCCATTCCTCTGATCATCCTAGTGGCCCTTCTCTGCACCCGTTCCAGTTTGAGTTCATCTTTTTTAAACATGGGAGACCAGAACTGCACTCATTTTATTGCATCTAGTAGAGAAAAAACAACCAATGGCCGGAAGCTGAAGCCAAACAAATTTTAGGCACATTTTTTAATCGTGGTGGTGACTGCCCAGTGGACCAAACTACCAAGGGAAGCAGTGGATTCTTCATCTCTTGAAGTCTCCAATTCAAGACTAGATACCTTTCTGGAATATATGAAACTATGAGATTTCCTTAACTCACACCTAGTTGTAATTTTGAAGTGATTTACTAGTTCCAAAACAATGACACATCCAATTAAAATTATATTAATCTGCTTATATTGAAATATAAGCAGATGGAATGTGTTTCACACACAGTTAAGTATAATAATGGCTGTGAAAACAAGTTGATGGGCAGTGAGCAAAAAAAGCCAAACAATCTCAACTGAATAAAAGTACAAACAGTCTCAACTGAATAGCTAAAACGGTAGAGGAAGAACATTTTACAAAGCTCAGAGTTAGCAGTGAATGGCTGACTAAGAACATGCATCAAGCTCAACTTTATTCAAACAAATGAAAACCACAGATTTTGTGGAGGAAAAAATAGCCTTCTAAAGTCAACTGAACACTCAGAAGAATGTGGGGGAAAGATACAATTAGATTGGGTACAGTAATCTCAGAAGAAAAGCCTGCAGGATATAGAGATACTAATAAATATGAAAAGAAAATCATGCAATTTAATAAACTGTACAGACACTCACTGACATATTGTTGCCACAGGCATACTCTTTGAAGAATAATTTCAAAAGAACAGAAACACCCTTTTTTCTGTAATTCCCTGTGTTCCAGCTGGGCAGCTAAGAGGTAGAAAACATAGGAATATATTAACTTGTGATGAGGAAGAGCTTCAAAAGGTTGGAATTGGAACTTCTTGTAGGATATCCAAATCAATATCAGCCACTAGTTTAGATGCTTATCCAGGCCTTGGCATCTTTTAAAAATTCCCTCAACCTATTCCTCCATTTCTCTTCAGGCACCTCTTCACTCAAACCTAACCGTCTCCCCTTCACTTGCAATCCAGCCCTATCTGCCTCCCTTGCCAATAGCACCACATGTAGCAGAGCATGCATGTGTGCCCCCTCCTCTGGATGGCAGGTTGCAGCCTGTTTGGTGACCAATCAGGGGAAGCATTGTCATGGGGAAAGTAAAGAGGAGCTCTGGCTACCACTCATGGCACTTGAGAGAAAAAGATGCCTAGGAAAAGAAATAGTTGCTGCATAGCCACCAGGGAGGAGCTACTTCCCAGCTGGTTCTCAGATCAAAGGGCTGTGAAGCATCCCTGGGCATTCAGCCTTGTAGTTACATTAAGGCAGGGAAGACTAGTTGGGAAATGTCATCCTTTAATATCACCTCTTCTTGTCCTTTGTTTTCTTGTTAGTGTATCATTAAATCAGGTGCATGCATATGTGCACGTGTGCCTTGGTGAATGGTGGTTACAAGTAAAAAGGATATTCATAACATGCCCTTTTCAGTAATGGGGTTAAAGATTTTGAGCAAAGTTTCTGAAAAAGAACTCAAACTCAGAACCAGTCTCCTTCCATATTTAGAACCTTGCCCCAGAAACGTGTCTCTGCAGTGCTCAGTACCTCTCCCTAGGCACTCACAGAAATTAAGTTTGTTGCCTCCAAAGAGACAGTGCACACACCGCTCTGTTACATTAGCTGGGATTTTCATTGCATCTCAACATCAGGAAATTCACAAGGACTGTTTCACTTGTGAACCCAACTCCAGTCAAGTGAATTTCCCTGTGGGACCCTCAACCTAGTATGGAATGCCTTGACAAAGCCACAAGTTTCAGCCCTTATCTCAAATATGTCTATCTCCTTTTCTTAAATGTAACATTCCCAGTAGCAATCTTTGGTGACGTGGGCTTCAGGTCACAGGGCCTTATCAACAGAAAGTTAATATTGCACTTTCCAGAAAGACAAATTAGATATGAGGTTATACTCTGATAGGCAGAAAAAAAGCTAATGGCATTTTTGGGCTACCTGTATATCACATAATAGAGCAAGGAAGTAAATGTCCCCCTCTTGGTATGTCTGGGGAGACCACATGTCGAATACTCATTCAGTTTTGAACGTTTCAGTATCTGATCTGAAAAATTCTGTGATCCACATTAGGGAGGATGGAGAAAGATGGAGCCTAACAAGGGCCACCCCTCACTCTTAGTATACCTTGGAACTAGAACTGTGCAAAAGTGAAGCCTTAGCCTATGTCCTTCTCCCTTGGCACCTCTCCCTTGAATCATGTGAACAACCAGTCTCTGCTGTGTCTTTGTCCTATTATCTGTTTCAGATTCTCTCTCGCTGGCTATATTAGAATGGTTGCCAAAGGCTAAAAATTAGGGCAATTTCCCTGGTCTCCTCACTGGCACGAGCCTACTGTGCTCCCCCCCTCTGACAGCTCTTGCAGCAGTGTTGTAAGGCACCTACTAGAGTCCACTATGATGGCACCCCTTGTTCTGGGACTTCTCCAGAATCACCCTGGCCCTTTCCTGGTACTCCGTGTTAATTTCTTGAGCAGTTGGGGTTAGGTTTTACTAGGCCTAGATCACTCACACTGGCTGGGCCAGCCTGCTGACACAAAGACCTCTGTGATTTGGACAATGGCTGCCAGGATGCTGAGGTTGCATTGGAATACCCAGTTTTGCATGGTGGTTGGCAAAATCTCGAGATGCTGTTTGAGTACCACAGATTCTACAATCTCAGCTGGAGCATGGGTTGCTGGCTGTGGCCAGTAGGTGGGCCAAACTGTTAGTTGCTGGCCTGTGGCCTGGCGTCATGCTCAGGGAAGAAAGTTTTGGTTTTGAACCAGTGATGGAGGTTTTCAGGGTATTACAGTCCTTTGTGGTTTCATGAGAATCAGAGCTTTAGAAATGATACCTCTTAGTGAATAATATACAGGCAAGAAAATGTATGGCTATATTAGAACTGGTTGTTAGAATATCTATTTTAAATTGTAATGTTCACAGTTCATCTATTCTCATACCTCTTATTATACTCTGTCCTCAAACAGTCATGTGAGCAGGATTTTGTTCAAATGTTTGGGGAACAGCTTTTCTCGATTTGCACTCAAGCAAGGGCATTTGTGCATGAATAAGATTACTTGTCAGTCATTTTTATTTTTTTGTAGTTTTTAGAAAGTTTCACTCATCTGATCACAGAGAATAACCAAGATGATATAACTTAAGTAATCAACCCGACACCATGAACAACAAGTAACTGAAGTGGGAACTGTGAGAAATCCCAAGCAGCTGATAATCAATTATATAAACTATTCAGTGAATACTTCAAAACAGACATGTTCACAGAAATCAGAATCAGTCTGTAAGCAGAAAAACAGGCTGCAGTCATGAAATACTTCATTTACAACAAATAATTTTACCAGCTCTTTTCAATAGCTACAAATAAGACTACAGTCACAACAACAGTCAGCAGGGAGGAGTAGGTTTCAAGTTCATTCTCTATTTTCTCCTCTGATACTCAGCACACTGTGCAGAATAGTCTATGATTCTCTGGACACCTAGGGCTTGTCTACATGTACATTTAGTTTGCAGCAAGCTGGGGTGTGAATCTACGCTACAATTGAAAATTCCTCTCTAGAAGACAAATTGTGTGTGTGGGGGGGGGGGTTCTGTACCAATGTGAAGCTAACAGGTATCCCATTTAGCCTTCTGGGAAGCTACTGATACTATAAAAGTCTGCTAGCAGAAGGTATCAAGCAGGAAATGCAGCTTGCCCCCCTCTTTTCCCCTTAGCCACTGCTGCTACTGCAGCTGCTGTACATCATATCACTCTTTCTTGTATTGGCACATGGACCTTAAGTCATCATTTGAGAAGGGTTTTTTATTCTTCTTATTGAAAGCCCAGCCTGAGTCACCATGGTGAATTAAATCTAGTTTAAGTGAACTTTGAAGTGTTTTAATCTCTAGTAAATATTTTACTATAGTGTTCTATGTGGTCAAGATTATGCTTTCCCCTACTGATGTGGCAAAATCTGGGCCAATGTGAGGGGAAGTGACTGTAAATGAAGTCACTGTAATTTTGTTCTCATGATTAGAACTGTAAATAAAAATTCTCACTGAATGCAAAAACCACATAAACATGATATTTCCATGGATTTGTAAGATATCACTACCACATTTTGCTCTTTGCCTCCAGAATTTTGTTTATATGAAAAAAACATTTCCTGACAGGCAGAAAATCATTTTTGTATATGAGTGCTCATTAAGAGAAAGAACAGTATTTCAACACAGTTTTATTCACACAGCGTACTTAACCTTATTCAAAAAGCTCAATAATTATCCTTGCTACATAAATAAATCAAAGAGAGGATTATTACATTTGTTTGTCTCTCTGTTTGCTTTTGAAATATAAGACTTGGTAGGCTATTTATATCAACTCCACAATGGAGCTCCTTCTCTCAGGGCTGGTCTACACTGGGCGGGGGGAGGAGGGATAGATCTAAGATACGCAACTTCAGCTACGCGAATAGTGTAGCTGAAGTCAAAGTATTTTAGATCGAATTACCTGGGGTCCACACGGCGCGGGATCGACGGCCGAGGCTCCCCCGTCGACTGCGCTACCGCCGCTCGCTCTGGTGGAGTTCCGGAGTCGACAGGGAGCGCATTCGGGGATCGATATATCGCGTCGTAATGAGACATGATATATCGATCCCCACTAGATTGATTACTACCCGCCGATCCGGCGGGTAGTGAAGATGTACCCTCAGGGAGTGTTTCATATCCTGCTTGTAGAATCACAATGTTTTGCTAAAAGATATGCTCTAGGAATTATTTCAGGGAAGTTTTATGACTTGTGCTATACTGGGGGTCAGATTAGATTATCACCATGGTCTTAGAATCTGTGAATCCACAAATACATTAAAATTAGTATCTTGACATCAGAAACTGCAAAGATGGCCATTTTGTTGCTGCAGGCTATTTTTCATGCCAGCATGATGAACTTTGCTCTAGCTTGCACATGTTCTGGGGCATTTCTGCTTCCCGAGAATGGTAGAGTCCACTTGGTAGAGTCTCCCTCCTAAGTGAGTATGTGGTCCACCTTAGGATCAATGGGCCCTGGATTTGTGCACTTTGGGTTAATGGCAGGTCTCATCCTTTTGCTTGCAGGTCATCTCGCATTATACTCAATAGCTAATGTATAGTAACTTCACTTAGTGATTCGGTGAATAAGTGATTATACTGTCTCACTCTGCTTTAAAGGAATCAAGAAGCAACCAGCTTCAAAAAGAAACTAACATTTGATTCAGAAAAAGGGTAGATTGAAATTGAGAAAGGATTTTGTTTAGGAATCAGGCATAAAAAGAAAAGGCATGATACCTAATCAAGGATATTGGATTTGCAAATAATTAGCCAACCCCACAGCAATAATCATGTCCCCTCCATTGAAATAAAGAACAGAAAAGGTAAGTGGGTGATATCCCGAAGTGTTCCCACTAATCTTAGGTGGGCACACACTGTCACTTGCTTTGGAATGAATTAATATAACAGACCTTACCATCACTTGTGTGTAGTGGTGGACGTTTGGCACAACTCTTATAAACTGTGTGTGTTATCACCTGCTCAACATGGGGCTTGAGTTCCTCACACTAGATCTTTTCTCATCCTAGAGCCCTTTCATAAAATACACATTCTGTTGTGGTGTAATTTCACTGTAAGGCAGACAGATCACTCTGGGGTGTGGAGAAGGTCTGGCCTTCCCCTGGCTTCCAGTGTAAAGGAGGCCTAAGGTGTGAGACTGGTATTTGATCCTCTCCTGGATTGTGTAGCCCTGTGCTCCCTTCCAGATGCTCCTGTATGTCCAGGACTTGGAACAGTCATTCTCCTTTCTTCTTGTGGTTCTGGCTTGTAGCTGAATGACTGCTGAGAGGGGGCCAGGCTCCATTTCCTGCATGATACCTTCTGCTAGCAGACTGGCTAGTGGATACATATACCACAGTGTGACACTCCCCATGAAGGCTGGCACTTATGGTCACTGAGGCTTCCCTCACCAGAAGGTAAATGATGTTCACACAGAAGAAAGAGTTTGCATTCCCCTGAAGAGCTTATTTGGGCTTACGCACATAGATGGATGGTCCCAGCCACATGTAGGTTATGATGGACCAGTATTTGGCTGTGATAACAGTCTGATGGCTGACAGACATGCTAACAATTGCTCTTCTTCCATGGCCTGACCTTCACAGGACATCTGCATCTCAAACATTCAGGTTAATCAGAATTTTGGGATCCAAATGGTCCTTCTCCTTTCTAGAGGTTCCTGATACACTGTCAGTTCAGGGTTACCAGACAAACATTTTATGTTAAGTGCCATATTCCCAGCTGTTACTTATTTTCCAGTACATTTTGCTGCTTCTGGGCTACCATATTTCAGAAGGCTCCCTAAAGTGTTAACAATACTTACTCCTTAATCCTTATTCTTTTATATTGAATATCATTTCATGGAAGTCCTCTCTGGGACAGCTTAGTGTGATAGTATGGCCACCTCCCAGGTGTCCCCTCTTTGCCTCAGAGTGGCCCTACAAGTGGTTCCCTGCTTTAATTTTCCCCTTTAAAAGGTTTCTTCAATAACTCTCAAACTCTTCTGTCTATTCACCGCCCTTCTTGGAGTTCTGGTTAATTAAATTAACAAACATTCAAAATAAAGTTCAAAAGCCCATTTGTTTACCACATTATCAGGTCGCTCCCTAACCTTTCCTGCCTGGGTCTTACTCCCCAAGTTCCTGGTTTATTTTCTGGAGCCTACTCACTCCCAGTAGCCTCTGTACTCCACTCTGAAAAACCTCTCTGAAAATCACCCCCTACAGCTTCCCACTGCTCTTTATAGGGGAATCAGCTGATCCCTGATCAGGTGTACCTCCTTAGTAGTTAGGGTTGGCTGGCCCCAGGCCTCTTGCCCTTAAGGGGACAAGCCACCCTGTTACACTTACATTAAATCCAACCTGTCTAGGAAACCTCAGCACCTCTCTTTGCATTTTGTATTCTGAAATTGACAATTTGCATATTTTCCTTGAAGAATATATTTTAATCCTCGTTTCATTTGCATTTACATACTTTATTTTATCAACAATCAACTGCAATGAACCATTTTATTTTAAAGTAGTTGGCACATTAAAACATCAACAATTATCCAAAGTTACCAAACAGTAGCACAAGAGAGATTGTATTTCCTTTCCTAAGTGTAGAATAAATGGAAGTATAACTATGTGCTAACTGTGGTGTAATGTTTATTTTTGAATGGCACGCAATATATGTTGATGGCATGACAATCAGAAAAGTCTATTGCTGCATTTGAGAGTTGTCTTCATCCACCAGCCATACAGAGCTTCTATGGGGCTGAACAAGGTCTGACTTATATTTCCAATTTCCAGAAACATTGCACCACTTTTGATTAGACAGGGGGCACACAACAAGATTCAGTTTCGGACAAATTAGAGGATTGGGCCAAAAGAAACCTGATGAGGTTCAACAACGACAAGTGCAGAGTCCTGCACTTAGGACAGAAGAATCCCATCCACTGTTACAGACTAGGGACCGAATGGCTAGGAAGCAGTTCTGCAGATAAGGACCTAGGGGTTACAGTGGACGAGAACCTGAATATGAGTCAACAGTGTACCCTTGTTGCCAAGAAGGCTAACGGCATTTTGGGCTGTATAAATAGGGGCATTGCCAGCAGATCGAGGGACGTGATCATTTCCCTCTATTCGACATTGGTGAGGCCTCATCTGCAGTACTGTGTCCAGTTTTGGGCCCCACACTACAAGAAGGATGTGGAAAAATTGGAAAGAGTCCAGCGGAGGGCAACAAAAATGATTAGGGGGCTGAAGCACATGACTTATGAGGAGAGGCTGAGGGAACTGGGATTGTTTAGTCCGCAGAAGAGAAGAATGAGGGGGGATTTGATAGCTGCTTTCAACTACCTGAAAGGGGGTTCCAAAGAGGATGGATCTAGACTGTTCTCAGTGGTACCTGATGACAGAACAAGGAATAATGGTCTCAAGTTGCAGTTGGGGAGGTTTATGTTTTCACTAGGAGGGTGGTGAAGCACAGGAATGGGTTACCTAGGGAGGTGGTGGAATCTCCTTCCTTAGAGGGTTTTAAGGTCAGGCTTGACAAAGCCCTGGCTGGGATGATTTAGTTGGGAATTGGTCCTGCTTTGAGCAGGGGGTTGGACTAGATGACCTCCTGAGGTCCCTTCCAACCCTGATATTCTATGATTCTATGATTTCCATGACCCCAAATTTCAGGACAGAATGAATCCAGAGTTTTAGCTCAGGCCCATCTTCAAAGCTAATGCCAAAGAAAATGTCTTTGCTTGTTATATATCATAAGGAAGGGCAGTCTCAACAAAAATATTCAGATGCATTATAAGCACTCCAGAATTTGGGAGTGTTCAGATATAGGAGTTTTATTTGGATTAATATAAACAAGGAATATTTTGGAAAATATGGATTGAGGTTTGGATTTCAAAATACATTTAAAGTTTAGGGTTGTTCAGAAGTAGGTTTTGGTTCAAGTTCTGTAACACTATTTCAGGAAAACATCATAGAATTTAATTCCATCCTTTCAGTGGATTTCCGTTAAGAAATAATATAACAAGATATATTCATTCCTATCCGAATCCTCCCATAGGTCTTCTGATGTAGTTACTTTGTAAAGATATCTGCAAATCATCTGTCACTTTTGCTGATCTCTCTCATTTGTCTTGTGGCTAAGTGATATCCTCTACTGAGAAAAATGGGAATCCTTGCTTGTGCTATACTAGAGGTTTCCCACATCAGTCACCAACTCTCTAAAGCTTGCTTTAAGTGATATGCGGGTTGCTCCTTCTGCCTCTTATTGATTTCAGGTTCGACGCAGCCTGTGCTGAAATGGGCATTCTATTTTTGTGTAAATGATCTGTCATCTCAAGATGAATACATGAGCTATAATGCAGACAAATTAATAGGCAAAACCATACAAAGCAGATTTTAGGCTTAAAATTAAAGTTCATGGTCATTGAGCTGTTCAACTCATCAAAAAAATGTGGATTATTTTTAAAAAGTTTCATAGACTTACTACAACATAAGCAACAAAAGTGAATATAAATCAATCAAAACACAAAACAAAATGCAGTCACACACAAAAGAGATAAGAGTGCCCTCTCTTAAGAGGCCAGAGGTGATTACAGGGCAGGGTAATGGTTGCAAGGATAAGTATTTATAATACAATGACAGTAAAAGCACATCAGGACTTCAAAGACTTTAACCCATGATCCTGCCCCACTGAAGCCACCAATAAAGCTGTGAGTTTAAAAGGAGAAAAGAAATCAGTTTCCACTACCCCAAAAGAATCAGAATTCTCTCCTGCCACCACAGCAGTGACAACATAGATTGATTGATTTGGATTGGGCCGGGGGAGGGTGTACTGCCCAACATTAGTTTATTGAAGAAGTAACAGTTATTGATGGAGTAGCCCAACTTTAATTGATTTTGGTGTGTTAGGGAGCAACTTTAATTGAGGTTTCTGATTTCAAGATTGGGCTCTTGGTTCCCATGTAAAGAAAGGTACTCACCCAACAAGAGGGTAGCGTGGCCCTTATTGGGGAGAAAGATTTATCTCTTTGCTCAGTAGGTTCTGGGTTAACTTTGCAAAGCCTTGGCATAGTCATGGTTAATTCCCCTTTCGTAACAGAATTATCATGTTCAGCCAATTGTTCTTGGCAGAATTTACAGTACGGATGCATAGTTTTAACAGTAATATGCTATAAAACTAATAAAAGAAGTGATTGATCTTTTTGACTTATTTATAACGGTATCATACTCTAAAGTAATAGATGGAATAGCTCCTGCAACCTCATCTTCCTGAGTAGCCAACCAACCCTTTACTCTTCTTGTCAACGCCGTCATATCCTTTTTGCTTAACTGTAAACTAAATACTCTGCAGAACAAGTATCATTTGTATATAATTCTTATTTTTCCACTATCAATGGCACTAGTTTTAAGAGAATGATTAATTATGGTTGTTCAAAGGTAAGCCTACTCTGTTTAAACTCAAGGTCTGGAGGTGTGTGTATATATATATACATATATACACACACACACACACACACACACACATCACGGAAAGATATACCTTTTCTCTTATATGGAGCTTTAGAAGATCCCCACTTAATTTCAGTATTACAAGAGTTATTATTGGAGTGAAAAATTTGTTTTGAACAAATACTGGTAACGGAAATCTATTATTAAAAATAGCTGGACATCTTTTTTGTCCACAAATGTTGATGGATTATCAGTTAAAATAAATGTGATTTTTACCTAAAAAAGAACTGAGAAAAGATTACATGATTTGGCCCTTTGTAAATTTTACATTGCAAAGTATCTATAAACCTTTGTCCTTCAATCAGCCCCTCTTGTATCAGTTACTTACAAGTTGAAAATTGGTTTCCAGTTTGATTACAGGTAATTTTATAGCCCAGTTTCTAACTTTCGACATATTGCTAGAGGCTAGTCTCCAGTAAATTTGTGAAGTACAGATTATCAATTGCTCTCCCTTCCTCATCAGACATTTCCCATCAGCTTTTATAACTCCTTAGAAAGGAAAATGCACCATTTTAAGTTATGAGCGATAGTTTACTTATCCCTTTGCCATAATACCAAATCAAGGAGCTATCCAATCAAGTTTGAAAAAAGCACATTTAAAATGGACAAAACCAAAACTTTTTTCTCTAGTGCAAAATTAATCTGTGGAGAATCCTGCCACAAGATACTGTAGAGTCCAAGAATATTAAAAAAAGATTAAACTCTTAAACACACAAGAACATACTCAGTTTTAAATTGGTCCATGCTAGATCTGACAGGGATTAGAAGAATCCTTCCCTCTAGATAAATTATTCAATAATTGTGTATTACTGCAATTCTAGCACTTTCCTCAGACACACCAGGAGTTTGGACACAGGACTAGGTGAACCTCTGGCCTGATCCAGCATAGCAGTTCCTATGTTTCTATTTTCTTGAACAGCAATTGTTAATTCTTGCTGAGTTCTCTACATCTAGTTAGATGGCAACACTTTATATCATGGAAAAATGACTAAGGATCTCTCTTCACAATTAAACCCCCCTGAACTGTGAGGCTATACCAATTGAGTGATTTCCCATGCATTTGAGAGGTAAGCGCATATTACGTTCAGATTTTTTTTAACAAAGAACCTATACTGTTATATGACCATTAAGATTAAAATGCACATTTAAAATAATAGGAGGTAGAAGATTAACAATAAAAATAGCTGATTGGGAAAAGTAAGAGTTGTAAATTCATATACCTCCCCCACATCTAGCATCAGGCACAAGGGAAAAACAAAAAGATATAAGCATAACTTTTCTAAGTAAAGCTTGTCTTCTCTAGCCAACATGAGAGAATTAGGGACAAGGCATTTCTAGGGAGAGGCAACTGTCAAACAAAGACAATTGTCCTCCAGCAATGGGCAACAGAAAGAACAACTGCACTGCACCTAAAGCGGGGCAAACATTGGCTGGGCTTGCCAAAGGAGGGCAGTAGTTGTGCTTTATGGTGGGGGTGGAGGGAATGAGGTCAGGACTGCTGCAAAAGATGAATGGTAGTCAGCTTTCTGGCGCTGACTCACCCTCCAGGAATGTAGGGGCTGAAGGCTATAAAGGTGCAAGCCCTGGGCATGGGAAGCCCCTTTGTTCCACACAGTAGGCAAGGCAGCTGCAGCCGCAGACGGCAGAGAATCCAGCCTCGTGAGGCCGCATAGCTTCAGGTGCACGAAGGAGGATGAGAGCAGGGAGTAGGGGAGCTAACACCCCACTGCTCCAGGTACAGGGAAGAACAGGCAGAGGCAGGGTGCAAGCAGCAATCAGGGAGGAGGAGTCAGCACATGAAACTGCTCAGCGTCTGATACAGTGGCCGGGCATTGGGAGGGAGGGGGAAGTTAGGGACCTTAACTGTCTCATGTAGCAGCCGTGGTGCAAGGAGAAGTATGGGGGACCGGGTTGCAATATTTTCCTGCTGCAAGCAGGTTACTGCTGGGGGGAATGCACCTCCATGGGAAAGGGTACATGCAAACGCAGCACAGGGCAGTCCGAATGGAGCTCATGGGCTAGAAGGGGATCCAAGGGTAGGAGCATTGCAGCAAGGGCAGGGGGTTATTACCAGGATGGGGGTTGGTAAAGCCCAGGGTGGTGTGTTGGATCATCCAAGGCAGCCTCATGGACTGAGGAAAGGGAATGCTTGAGGGGAAGTATCCACGCATGCAGGTGGGCATGCTATGTTTGCTAGTGGGACAGTCCGCAGTGTTGTGTGGCAAGTGGTCAGTGAGGTTGTTTCTGCAGCATTGCAGGGCTTCCAGAGTGTATGAGATCACCCAGAACCAGGATGTTCTGCTCCACTGAACACAAGAAATGGGGGTAATGCTGATTCCAGGGATGAGTGTGATCGGCAGCAGACTCCATTTGGGGGGATGGTTGGCACAGGTGATACCCTGCCTTGCAGTGTGGCAATGGGTGGTGGTTGCAGGGGACTCAGCAAGGAGTGGGGTTTGGGCTCAACCTGTTCCTCCTTGAGTTACTTGTGGGGGACAGGAGTGGGCCTAGTGGGGTAATAACCCAAAGCAGTGCGAGTCCCAGAAGCCACGGCAGACCCGCTTGGAGGGTGCACCCCCGGTGGGGACACTAATGGTATTACACAGACGCTGCAAGCTAATTTACAATTGTTGCAGCAACTTCAGGCCTCTAGGTGTGAGGGGTCTGGATGAGGTGACAGGGTAGGCCCAGCATGGGCTCCAGTTAGAAAGGTAGGTGAGGCAAGCCCCCTGCATGGGTATGAAAGCCTGTATTGGGAACGAAGCCCCGAGCACATTTTGATTCACTGGCCGTTAGGAAATATAACTTCATGGGACAGAGTAAAGGCTCCTGGGGGAGCTGTGGGGGAGCAGGGCACTGTGGATACCCCTCCAGGCAGTCCCGAGTATGGTTATGCCAGTGTGGCTGACCTGATGGGAGTTTACCTGCTCAGTACAACTAAGGATAAAATCTGAGAGGCTAATACATAGACATATTAGCCCTGTTGGACAGGGAAGTGTTGGCAGAGAGTAACCATGGGCAGAGCAAACAAAACGGGGAACTGCCCAAGCAGCCAAGGGTACCTAGAACATGGGAAAATTGGGAGGCTACCTTCCATATCTATGCGGGTGTTGTAGTACAGGCTTACCCGGAGAGAAGCCCTGCCTTGTTTAAGTATATGGACATAATCAGGCGGGCATGCACCATGTTTGGGGGCATGTCCTGGTTTAATTATGATGAGCAGTTTCAATTAAGAGCAGCAACACAAACTGGGATTTGTTGTAGGGTGACCAGACAGCAAGTGTGAAAAATCAGGACGGGGGTGGGGAGTAACAGGAGCCTATAGAAGAAAATCCCCACAAACTGGGACTTGTCCCTATAAAATCAGGACATCTGGTCACCCTAATCTGGTGGGACATACTTCATCACACACTGTGGTTGGA
The DNA here is from genome assembly GCF_027887155.1 of Malaclemys terrapin pileata. Taxonomy (NCBI): domain Eukaryota; kingdom Metazoa; phylum Chordata; order Testudines; family Emydidae; genus Malaclemys; species Malaclemys terrapin. The sequence continues at coordinate 69,751,212 of NC_071506.1, read as the reverse complement.
GTGGATGACGCCAAGGGGGATAGGAGTCCACACAGACAGTGGCTTATTCATCCCACGGCAAGCTCAGGAGGGGCCCAAGTCACATCATAATATTTGCTGGTCATTTAATGATGGTGGTTGTTTTCGCAGCACCTGTACATTCAGGCACATTTGCAAGATATGTCTTGGGACCCATTCAGCCTGTTCTTGCTAGAGCGGTAAGGGACGATCACAAGGAGGAAACAGGACCGGGGGTGGCTCAAGGGCCAACCACAGGTTTGGCTTGTTTGGAACAGGCTCTGGGACACAGAACACAAGCTGGGAAGGGGGACGAGCTGGGGGTAGTGCAATGGGCACGGGTACCAGTGCCAGGTAGGCCAATGTGTTAAGGGTTCTCTATGGGTTACCCTAACAAGGCAGATGAGGCATATTTACTGTGGGATTTCGGATCCCCTTTGCGGGGAGTAGGACTCGTGTGATGTCCAAAAATTTAAAGTCAGTAACTGGGATGGGACATATTGTTCAAGAGAATTTTTCACTTGACCAGAGCTCAGGAGGAAAGGGTGACTGGGCCATTTGACCAATTACCTATAGAAAACTTGAGTGTTCCTGGGTTTGATCCCCAAGAAGACTCCAGGGACATACCGATTAATTCATCTCCTGTCGTACCCACGAGGTGGCTTTGTTAATGATGGGATAGACCTGGTGCTGTGTTCCATGCACTATTCCTCCAGTGACGAAGCCGTGCGTATGGTTAGGTCTTGTGACCCGGGGGCATTAAGTGCAATATCAAGTCTGCTTTTTGACTGTTGCTGGTGCACCCATTGGACTTTGACCTCTCAGGTTTCTTTTTTGAGGGACAATTTTATTCTGACAAGGCTATGCCCATGGGCTGTGCAGTATCCTGTTCAGCATTTGAAAAATTTAGTACAATGTTGCACTGGGCAGTGGTGCAGGCAGCAGGACTATGCCAAGTAGTACATTATTTGGATGATTTTTTGTTTTCAGGACGGGCCGAGTCAGATGAGTGTATTCACCTGTTCGACACATTTCAGGTTCTGGCTAAACAACTGGGGGTACCCCCAGTGGAAGAAAAAACAGAGGTCCCTTCCACTACATTGACCTACATGGGAATCGATCTGGACACCAGGGAGGGCATATCACGGCTCCCTCCGGATAAGCTTCAAGAGCTATTGGAATTGCTCAAGAGAGCATTAAAAGCCAAAAAAACCTCATACTGCGAGACCTACAGTCTAGTCTGAGGCACCTGAACTTTGCCTGCAGGATTGTTGCCCCAGGGAGGGCATTTTGTGCCCGGATGGCAGTGGCGACAGCAGGCATAGCCAGGCCACACCATTACATACGAGTCTCTAGAGAGATAAAGGAGGATTTGAAGGTGTGGGAATGTTTTTTGAGTCACTTCAATGGGATATCATTGTGGAGGGAGGAATGGCTGTTACAAGAGGATTTAAAAATCCATTCGGATGCTGCAAAGGGTACAGGTTTCATGGTGTTTTATCAAGGCAGGTGGTGTGCCCAGTAATGGCCTGCCATCTGGATGCAAATCGGGGTTGTGTGTGATGTGACTTTCTTCGAATTTTTCCCCATATTAGTTGTAGTTATTTGGATGCTTCTGGTGCGTCAACATGGTAATAGCACAGGTTATCAATCGCCAAACTTCTAGATCCCACAGGGTATTGAAGTTGGTAAGGGCATTTGTTCTACAATGTTTAAACCTCAACATCTGTTTTTCTTCCAAGCACATGCTGGCATGGAATGGCATAGCAGACGCCTTGTCTCATTTCCAGTTTGACAGATTTCATGAGCTTGCACCAGGAGCTAGCAACAAACCTGAGCAAATGCCGCTGGCTCTATGGAAACGCAGCATATGATGTAGTCGGTGGCATGGAGATTCTTGGCTCTGGGCACATAGCTGAGTTATGCAAGAAGTTGTTTTTTAATGAGTTCTTTCGATTTAAGGCTCCAGAGTGCTGGTCACCTATACTGCCCACTGCAGAGAGTGGATGTTGCAGTACCTGGTCGAGGACAACCCAGCAACTGGTGCCCCTTGACAATCCGGGCATGGTGCAAGGAACAATGGGACCTTTCGGGAGAATGGGACTGCACCTATCGGGGCTGCTATACGAAAGGCCATTGGGAGATGTCTGGGAACCCGACTGGGTTGGGAGGGAGGCAGCCAAGCAAATTACTGGTGCCTCCTTGTGGGGATGTCCAGTGCAGGTACTCCATAGGGAAGGCATCCAGCGACCAGCTAAATGGCCTGGTAAAGGATTTAAAAGGAGGTGCTGGATAAAGGAACAGAATGGGGGAGGAGGGTTAGGGACTCCTCTGATTGGTAAGGCAGGGAGTTAACCCTCCCGCCCTTCCCCGCATTCTCATAGCCCACCTTAACCCTCCTACAAGGGGGGGTGGATGGTAAGGTCCAAGCCATGGGCTGGCTGGGGGGACCTGGATGGAAAATGAAGCGGGGGCTGTTGAAAGCCCGGGTAATGATTTGAATAAACATGGATTTGCCTGCACTGTACACTTAATATGCTGGGTAGTCCCAGACCTCTATATAATAAAGTTGCGGCCTGATTAAAATCCATATCACGTGTCTCTTGTCTTTCTTTCGGTATATGCAGACAAATAAACAATATTAGTTAAAATCTCTGAGTAGGCCAGTCCTCTTGAGTATATTAAACAGTTAGAGTCTCTTACGCACTTTGCCTCCTGGTCTAGGAAGGTCTAACTTTGTTGCCTTACTGGAGTAGAAGAGAAAGAAAAGACTTCTCTCAGAAGCCCTAAGCTCCTACCCCTTCCTGCCCGTGCCCTGTTGAGACCAAATGGGATTCCTCCCAAACATGCTGAGCTACTTTTCGGAGATAGGGGAAGGCTCCCTGCCTTATTACCGTTGGAGGCAGTGCAGTTCACCCTCCTCAGCCCACTGTAGGGTGGCATATGGATATGTGAAAAAGATGAGTCACTCGAGGGTTTCTTTGTTCTTTTAAAACAGCGTTCCTTCCCTGCCCCTTCCAATTTGTGCACACTTAATTGAGTTATAAGACATTTAACTTTAAATGTGAAAAGCTTATATATTGTCAAAAGCTATAAAATTAATAAGTCCTTGTTTAATTTTACAAACATAGCCAAGGATAAAAGATATCAGGTATCGTTAGGATACAGAGGTGAAATATACATATCAATGTTGTAAAACAGGGCCTAAAGGCTGCAGGCCTATAAGATATTTAAGCTTAGCCAAACAAGGCCTCAGGCCTAAATAAAGGTTGACATGAGTAGCTAGCTGATGTTTCCCTATGTCACAAGATGAAAGAGTTACAGTAACAAATATATTAACTGCAGATACATGGGAAATATAGATTGCAATGTTCCAGCTAAAGCTGGTTAGAATATTTTTGGGAATTTTGCAGACAGGGTGTCAGCAAAGTGCTAACTATAAGTTATGGTGATCGACTGACATAAATGTTAATGAGTATAAGGAGAATTAACCAGTTAGCATCTGAAAAATAGGGCACCCCAAATTTAGTGGGGTGTGGAAAAGGGACTGAAACCATTATGAATATGCATACAGCACAGTGCGTGTCAGCATAACACCTAATAGCTGTATGCTGGCCTTGTGACATGGAAGATGCCAGGATGACAACCACAGGTGATAATGATGAAGATGATGATGAGGAAGATAATGACTGACACTCCTCGGTTCCCAAATGGGAGATGAAAGAGATGCTAGTCATATGGCTAAACTGTTTGTACACTTTGTACTATCTGCTATTGTATTTCAGTGTTTGTGGGATTGTTTATCTGCTTAGTGCATTTGTTAATATAGGGACTGGTGATAAATTGCAATTGTTTTTAGTGTGCTCCACAGGTCTCTCATTCTAATAACATTGGTAATAATCTTCCTGATGCGGTAGCCATTCAAGAGACTGAACCCCTACTGACCACCATGGTCTAAGAAATTAACCAATAATCAACATACCAACCCATCAGTTAGACTACATAAGTGGACAACTTCCCAGCATATTAATAAAATAAATTTTTATTTTTTTAAAAAAGGTTGGAATTCTGTGGACCTTGCCCAACCAACACCACCACTGGCAAGTTTTTATAAAAGATACAAAACACTTCATTAATTCACTGGCTCTCTTAATTCAACTAGTCTCTCTCCTCTACAGTACAAATCCCCACAAAACAAAACCAAGCTGAATGCTGACCTCACATAAAACGTCAAACACACACACACATTTTTAATGCTGAATTGGAAAAAATTAAGCAATAGTTTAAATATCATTTGAGATGAAATACAATGCATTTCCAATTCCACTTTACATACACTAACTTTAATTATTTAAGACAGAAGCCTATTGAGACCAGACTATTTTGTTTTATTTATTTGGTGGATTCATTTTTTCAATTAAATCAAACATTTAGCTTTTCAGCTTTAAAAAAAAAACATTATTGGAGTAGATCAAGACACAAGATAGATTGAGAAGGTTGAAAAAAATAAGGCAAAAATCTACAAATCTGATCTCTGCATTTTATTAAGGACATTATTTTTACACTTTTCCAAAACTATTGATAACAAAGATTCTTTAAAAATATTAGTAAAATCTTCACCTCATTGAAGTCAATGAGAGTTTCACAATTGACTTCAATGGAGCCAGGATTAAACCTATCATTGGTTGTTTAAATCAAAGCCATCTTATGAAGATTTTTCAGTATTCCTAAAATGAACTGTACAGCCCATTAGTTCCCATCTTTCAATGAGTTATGTGCAAGCAGGTCCCTGTGTCAATATGGAGCCCCCGTTTTAATGGAGCTCCAGGTAGGAGCATGGACCACATTGCAAGATTGGGGCCTTAGTCTGCTAACAGAGATCCCTAACCCTCTAGTTGCCTTTCTGGTAGGACATCTTGCTTCTCTCTTTCTCACTATATATACTTTTTTACTATCAGACGCTAGATCATTGATAAATGTTTCTGAAATAAACTCATTTTAAACAAGCTGAATCATTCTGTTAATGGGATAAGCATCGCTATAGCTCTCTCCTGTTTCATCTCACCCCTTTCCTTCTTTATAGACAAGTTCTAACCAAATACCTGTTGTTGTTTTTGTTTGTTTTGTTTTTTGCTATCTTGCACTTTTTCAGCTCAAATATAAAGGTTTTTATTGCTTCCCTTCTAGGTAATACAAGTTGTCTGCCTCTTGTACAGCGATGAATGCTTCCTACCTTTGTTATATGTTCAGCTTCCTTCCTCGGGTAAAGTGGTGGATTTTAAAACAGCAACAGTCAAATATTTTCATTTAACATTTTGATGGATCAATGAGTATTTTTTCTAATGCCAAGTGACCCTACTGTAGTCTGTTTTATATTACTTACTATCCACCTTTCAGGATCAAGAGTGTGATAGTTGGAATTTTGCAGGTATAAAATATCTTGCAGATTAATTCAACAAACAGTTGCCATTTTTACCCAAATGTGGGATTAAAAAATGTCAACTAAAAATACAAACACAGCCATTTTCATTTAAATAGACCCGTAGGTTATATTTATCTTTTGAACAAAGGTTGGAGTTACAACAAATTTGACTTTGGAGCAGCAAGTCTCTAAGACTTTGTTTACTTAAGCAGGTGCTTAAGTGCTTTGTGAGATGAGATTATTTACATTTAAAGTTAAGCAAATGCTTAAAGGCTCAATAAGTGTGTGTATATATTAGACATGCTTTGTACAGGCAACTGCATATCTAACTTGTTTACAAATCAAGATTTATTTGCAAGCTGATATGGTAAAAATGTTGTATTCAATGGTGGGAATTAAACACAAGAAGAATCAAAAATGACCAATTTAAAACTTTTACTATGCAATGCTGTAATTATTAGGGCTGTTGATTAATTGCAGTTAACTCACACGATTAACTCAAAAAATTAATCGTGATTTAAAAAGTTAATTGCTATTAATCGCAGTTTTAATTGCACAATTAAACAATAGAATGCCAATTGAAATTTATTAAATATTTGGATGTTTTGCTACATTTTCAAATATATTGATTTCAAAACAGAATACAAAGTATACACTGCTCACTATATTACTTTTTATTACAAATATTTGCACTGTAAAAAGTGATAAACAAAAGAAACAGGTATTTTTCAATTCACCTCATACAAGTACTATAGTGCAATCTCTCGTGAAAGAGCAATTTACAAATGTAGATTTTTTTTTTGTTATATAACTGCACTCAAAAACAAAACAATGTGAAACTTTAGAACCTACAAGTTTATGCAGTCCTACTTCTCATTCAGTCAATAGCTAAGACAAACAAGTTTGTTTACATTTACGGAAGATACTGCTGCCCACTTCTTATTTACAGTGTCACCAGAAAGTGAGATCAAGCATTCACATGGGACTTTTGTAGCCGGCATTGCAAGGTATCTACATGCCAGATATACTAAACATTCATATGCCCCTTCATGCTTCGGCCACCATTAGAGATGACATGCTTCCATGCTGATGATGCTCATTAAAAAAAAAAATGTGTTAATTAAATTTGTGACTGAATGCCTTGGGGGAGAATTGTATGTCTCTGGCTCTATTTTACCTGTACATAATTCTATATTTATAAGTTCAACTTTCATGAGAAAGAGGTTGCACTACAGTACTTGTATTAGGTGAATTGAAAAAATACTATTTCTTTTGGGTTTTAGAGTGCAAATATTTGTAAGCATAAATAAATATAAAGTGAGCACTGTACACTTTGTATTCTGTGTTATTATTGAAATCAATCTATTTGAAAATATGGAAAACATCCAAAATATTTAAATAAATGATATTCTATTATTGTTTAACAGTGCGATTAATTGAGATTAATTTTTGTAATTGTGCGATTAATCACAATTAATTTTAACCGCTTGACAACCCTAATAATTATATTGTTGACTAATATATGCTCGCTAGCATATATACATATCATATTCATAATATATATAATCCACACCATATACATACACGCACACACACACACATTAGTATGCATTAAGTGCAAATAGCATTAAGCACAGATATTATAGCAGTTACATGGCCAAAATTGGTCTATGATTTTTATATAGCCCCACTCACTTATGCCAAGTATCCCATAACCCCTGGCATTCACTGAAGTAAGTTTTGACATGAGCAAATAGGAAAGCTGTCAAGATCAGGACAGATGAGAGCTTTACCACAGAAGTAGATGGAGAATTACTCTCACAGGTCTATATTGAGAACAAGATATATGATTGTTCTACCCTAGTATGAACCTGGGAGGTGGCTTCATGCCATTTAGTACCTGAAATGCTCACGCTCAGAACAAAAAGTTAGTAGGTACACCAGGGCACCAGAAAAACAAGGTAGAAAGATGATTGATTAAATCTGTTTTCAGATGACGTAAACAGCACCTTTTACTTATAAATAGGTAGGTTATACATTGGGAGGGCATAAATAGGGTATACATAGCAACTTTCAGTTTCAGGGACTTTGATGAGAAAATATAATATCAATATATTAAGAGCCAAGAACTAAAGAAATCTGAAAGTGGCAATGTAGTTTGTTTCACAATTAAAGTTATACAGAATAACAAATATAGAAAGGGTAGGCTATTGAAAAGGAGCATAAGATTAGTTGTAATTAATTCCCCTACACCTCAGTTCTCCTGACAATCAGTAACAACAACAAAATCAGAGAAACTCTTCAGCTACAAATCTCCTCAATGTAGTTTCCTATTCATCTGAAAATGATTACAGCAACAACTGTTTAATCAAGCCTGCCAGTCATCATCATTAGTTAAGTAAGAGGTAAGCACATTCAGAGTCTATAATGCTTCATACTATATGTATATTTCCCCCAAACTAATATTTCCAAGGTGTTGCTATTATTATTTCTTTGTGGCAGGTTTGCCTTTCAGGGATTGGTAGCAAATACCAGCTAGTTCAAGAGTTTGTCAACATTTTTTCTTCCCCAAATACTACAAATCAGCGGAATCCACTAATCAGCTTCCTCAAAAATAGCAGGTTCACTCTGAGCTAGATTTGGCCACTTAAACACAGCATTTAATAAGGGGACGTGCAGAAGTACACTGCTGTAAGAAGTATTCTTCCTCAGCAATAGCTCCCAGAGTTCGCTACATGCCTACTGCTGTATCCTTTTGTGTGCTGCAATCCTCTGTACTATGCCCCCCTCTTGCCATTTGGGATGCTGTCTGACCCCAGGTTAGTAGGGCTGGGGCAGTCCTTGTGCAACTCTGAAGAGCACAGAAGCTACAATTCTGCCTAATCACTACACTGCCTTTGCAAGGGTAGGAAACATTCCTTATAGCCATACTCCCTGTACAAATGTACCATCTTTTCTGTAAAAAAAGAAAGGGAAAACTGGAAGAACATATAATAGGTACTTACCAGCTGGAAGAGAGAAAAATGCAGCTGCTAATAAAATGGCTACTTTAGGGCTGCAGCTGCGTGGCTCTGCCAGATTTAAAGGACAAGCCCTAGAAAGGCATGCTGGGAAAAAATATTTGTTTTAGAGGCCAAGCCTGCCTTGGGGCGAGCGAATAGGGACCAGGAAGTCACTAGGGAAGGTGTTGTGTCTATATTACTTCTAAGTGTTAGGGCTAGACAGAATCTGCCCTGTAATGAGGATGATCGCTAGGGAAAATATTAATAATTAAGGCACAGAGGGTTAGATTCAGCAGGGGGATTTAGGCACCTACCTCTCTTTAGATCACTGAAGTCTGACATTTAGGTTGCCTAATGCTTTGGGTATCTATGGACTTTAGACACCTGAAATTCCACTGGTAAGAATTCACACAGCCTGTGAGAAAAACTAGATCTAAATCCCCATCTGCTTTGTATGCACACAGAGACTTGAACACAGATCTTCCAAGACAATGCTTTTACCACTGAGCTTAGCATTCTGAAGCAGGGAGCTCTCAATCTGTCCTGTAGAATCTGTCCCCCTGTATATAAATAATTAGATATTCATTGGCCCAGAGAGAGAGAGAGAGAGAGAAAATGATTAGAGGAGATTTGAACTTAATTCTGTCACAGAATGAGTGAGTTCTCTAACCAATAGACTACTAGATAGAGATGGAGACCACCACTGTTTTCCTTAAGAGAGGGCTGTCCTGGCTTATCTCCAGAAGCTATGAATATGACACAACCTTTACTTACCTGGAGAAGCATTATCTGTGAAAAGTTTGGTGTAAATGACTTGCACAGAATCACACAGGAACTCAGTGGAAAAGGCAGGGATAAAATCCAAGTCTCCAGGATGGTATAGGCAAAAAGGGGAATAATTAAAGTTTAATTGGCAACTTCCATCTTGGCATTTGCTAACTTGATTGTGTTTGATTTTTCAAACTCTTAAATTTTTTAATCCTTAACTTTGCATTTTCTAATTTTTTATGGTTTAGTTTATCGATGAAAGCAAACTTGACTAACGTTAAATGAAGGGTTTTGGGTTTTGGTATTTCTGTGAATAGTTGTTTAAAATTACTTCATTTCCATAACAAGGAGAGATATTTTTTGAGAGAGCTCTTTGTCCCGTGGCATTGGAACAATTTTTATAACAGGATGCTGAAAGCCATTGAACCAAACTGTAAAGCCTATATATGATGGAAACCATTTCAAGACAGGGGGTGCTGCCCCACCCCCAGCACTCCTAGGTCCAGCATCCTGCCTGTATCTATCTATGCACATAGTTCATAGCTAAGATGCCAGAAGATGGTGTTCAAGAATATGTAGCATAGTTCCTTGGTTTTGTATGTCAATAAAAACCCTGTTGATGTGGTGAACTGCAAATGGCTTATTCTGTGCAGTAATTTACATCAGCTCATAACAGATAGCAGTCTGTAGCTGTGCAGATAGCAGTGTAACTGAAAGAAGAATTTGTTCTTAGTTAATTAATTTTAGCCCCCAAAATAGGCTTGTCTAGTTTATTAACTGCAACTGAGTGGGGAGACTCAAATAGCACACAAGAGGAACTTCAAAGTGTGCATGAAACTTGTGCTTTAATTTCCCTTTTTTTCCTTTGCTTTAACAGGGGAGGGATAGCTCAGTGTTTTGAGAATTGGCCTGCTAAACCCAGTGTTGTAAGTTCAATCCTTGAGGGGGCCACTTAGGGATCTGGGGCAAAATTAGTACTTGTTCCTGCTAGTGAAGGCAGGGGGCTGGTCTCAATGACCTTTCAGGGTCCCTTCCAGTTCTAGGAGATAGGATATCTCCATTAATTTTATTTTTTTTTATTTTAAACCATACCTGTTAGTTCCATCATTCTCAGGAAACAAATGTAGGCCCCAATCCTATAATCAGATCCATGAAGACAGAAAAGTCCCTGTGAAAAACCCCAGTGAAGTCAATGGGCCTCTGAATGAACACAAGGGACTGCATGTGTAGATCTGATTGGAGGATCAGGGCCATGGCTGGCTCCTGAACATGGTTAAACCCTGTGCATCATTTCCCTTTCCCAGTAACTTACTCCTTGTGTTTGTAACTATTTTCTTCTAACTAGTTCTCCCTGTTTACTCCACTCTTTGATCCTAAATCCTGAACATTTGGATATTCTGTGCCCTTATATTTGAGGTGTTATGTAGCTTTAAAATGTATTGAAGTATATTCTTAACCTTATGCACTGTAATTCTTTATCTGTAGTTCTATTTTAGCATTCAGCTAAGTAATTTATTTGAGTTGGGTTTGATATTTTTACATTATTTCATGGCTGGAACCAATTTATTATTATTATTTATATTGCAGTAGCAGCTAGATGGGCCATAAACTCCACTTTAATAGGTACTGTACAAACACATGTGAAAAGACAGTTCCTGCTTGAAAGAGCTCACAGTCCAAGGCCCTGCTCCTGCAAACACATATGCAGGTGCTTTACTTTATGGTTGTGAATAGTTTCATTTGGACCAACTCACTGCAACTGTTCATGTGTATAAAGTTAAGTCTATACGTGTTTGCAGGATCAAGACCTAAAAGACAAGATTAAACAGATGAGTGAAACAAATATTGGAGACTGGGGGGCAGTGTCAGGGGGATGGAAGCATTAGGTAATAGGAACAAGATGCTTTAGCATAGGCTAGTGTCATAAACATATAGCTAAGGGTAGCATAAAATCCCTCCTTTACCTGTAAGGGGTTAAAAAGCTCAAATAACCTGCTTGGCACCTGGCCAAAAGGACCAATAAGGGAAGAATATTGTTTCAAATCTGTGGGGAGGGGTTTTGGTTGTGCTCTCTCAGGACAGAGAGAGGGACCAGGCAGGAAAAAAACCTCTCCTAAAACCTACCTGAAATAAGCATCTAAGATTACAAAAATTATAAGTAAAGCAAGGAAATGCCTTAGATTATCTTTTGATTTAGCTTGTGAATTTTCCCTATGCTAAGAGGGAGGTTTATTCCTGTTATTTGTAACTTTAAAGTTTTGCCTAGAGGGGAATCCTCTGTTTTAAATCCTATTACCCTGTAAAATTACCTCCTATTCTAATTTTACAGAGGTGCTTCTTTTACTCTTTTCTTTATAATAAAGTTCTTCTTTTAAGAACCTGATTGATTTTTAGTGTCCTAAAAACCAGGAATTTGGTCTGTGCTCACTTTGTTAACCTATCAGTTGGTATATTATTCTCAAGCCTTCTCAGGAAAGGGGGTGAACGGGGTTGGGGGATATTTTGGGGAAACAGGAACTTAAAGTGATCCTTTTCCTGAAACTTTGTCTAACTCACTTGGTGGTGGCAGCAATATCGTCTAAGGACAAGGAAGAATTTGTGTCTTGGAGAAGTTTTTAACCTAAACTGGTAGAAATAAACTTAAGGGGGGTCTTTCATGCGGGTCCCCACGTCTGTACCACAGAGTTCAGAGTGGGGAGGGAACCTTGACATGCTAGCTGTGTGCACAATTTGTAACCAATCAGTAGCAGTAAACACAACCCACTATCTATCTCACCATTATTGGATGACCGCTTTCTGAATGCCCCGAGGTAGAAGTGAATTTTAAGGAGAGGCAGAGAGAAGGAGAAGTTGATGGCTTCATGGATTTTGATAAGTATCAGGGGGTAGCCGTGTTAGTCTGTATCTACAGAAACAACAAAGAGTCTGGTGGCACCTTAAAGACTAACAGATTTATTTGGGCATAAGCTTTCGTGAGTAAAAACCTCACTTCTTCGGATGCATAGACTCTATGCATCCGAAGAAGTGAGGTTTTTACTCACGAAAGCTTATGCCCAAATAAATCTGTTAGTCTTTAAGGTGCCACCAGACTCTTTGTTGTTTCTATGGATTTTGATAAAGAACTTTTCCAATGCATTATGAATGCATAGAATGGAAAGGAGTGCAGAGGTGCTTGTATCACAAGTGTAGAACTGTCGATGTTAGCTAGGGATGCTGACATATTTTAATCGGAGTAAATCAAAGACTACTATTAATATTACAACACAGATGTGCAAGAGTAGCATTCATTTATCATTGAAAGATTATACAAAGAAGAATTTCAGTCATGATGATTTCCCATGATGTACAGCTTATTTCTTGTTGTTACAAACATCTTTCATGAGCAATATTTGGATTTATTACTGTGTCATCAGAGGATGAAGTTAGCTTCAGGGAAACATGTGGAGGCTTCTATAGTCTTAACTTGTGTGACTTGCTTTAGGAAGATAATCTTGCTATGGTTAAATTCTTGACCTTGACTAATTGACTTATTTAAGTTAGATTTAATTAAATATAAACACAATTTTCTTCTTCTGTTCTCTCTTCTGCCCAGAAGGCTCCTAATCTCATCAAAGTATGAATTAGTGCAGGTATCTATTTTCTTCTTAAGCGGTGGTCATATGTCTTGATTCCTCACTTACTTCATACCTCTTCTTGTGGCAACAGCCCTGTTCAAGAATACAGTAGCTTCTCAACTGGCTGCTCATGCCATAATCATCATAGACAAAAAAAATTCTGCTTTTAAGGTGTTTTTTTTTATTTAAAGCACAGTGTGGGAAAGTAATTTCAGTGCCTTTGGCATACATTATTTAGATTTGTTTTCAAGAATTAAAATTCAATAACTTCTTTCAGAAATAAAAATGCATCTTTGGTTACTTGACATCCCACGCTACAGCTGAAAAAAGAACTCCATAATTCTGGGGTGTCATTTTATGCATAACAAAATAACTGACCCACATTTTAATCATATCGCTGATTTAGCCAATGAGTAGCATTGTGTGACTATGAACAAAATGATCCTTTAAAAGGGATCAGGTTTGGTGAGAGTCAGAGAAAAGATCCAAGGCAAATCTCATAAAGAGCTAGTTTGTCTAAGCCACACCACTATGAATAGTTATTTCTGCAGCACTTTTTAATGATGTAGCTGAATTATTATCTTAAAGAATTGAAACAAACCCACCATTGAAATGTTTATTGGATAGTCTTGGCCCAGTTCCACCCTAAATTAGATCACTATTTAGACTGGCAGTTCTTTATGGCAGGGACCATTTTTCTATGTATTTGTATGGTGCCCCTATGTACTGCTACAATAAAACTCAAATATTAATAATAAAAATGAGGGAAGAGGGGCTGTAACCTAAAAAGGCCGATTCCACTGCCTTTCACCCCTGCTCACCCATATCGGGCATTTAATTGGTTCCAGTGCAGGGGTTACAGGACCTGTACCATAAAACTTGCAACTCAGGTTCTCCTCAGCCAACCCGCTAGACTCAGCGCACTCTGAGTCCTACCACCCTCCCCACACAAAGGGGACAGAGGGTGCAGAAAGGTGGAGATGTTGGCCAACAAGGGCTACAAGGTCTGACCCTACCCCTTGAGCCCAAGGCCCCATCACCAAAGTTCCAGGTCTTTTACCTCTGGGAATCATTCATTTTATCCATTTAACCACACTGGAAACCCGGCTCAAGTTGCAATGAATCAACAACCCAACCAAGTAACTCGGATAGATACCAAGTGCATTCCTACTTAACCCATTGTGGCTTGCAGGCACTGCAAGGAAAGCAAGAAACTGCCTGGTCCTCCGTCAATTGGCCCTTGGGGGGGGAAATTCCTTCCTGATCCCTGAACAGGCGATTGACTAGTCCCACAGCATCTGCCAGGCTGGATTCCCCCACCTAGTCAACTTGCATAGGGCACAGCTGCTGAAAATAGAGCCAAAAGAGGCCGCATATGAACCCCACTCAGGCTTAAATCCTGGGAGCTAGTTAATGCTGGACAATCCCCACTCCTCCTCTTCCACCACCAAAAGACAACGGATGTTAGAGATTCCAAGGGGGTGGTGGTGTGGGGAGGCGGCACCTGGTGAGCCTCAGTGAACATCTCCTTCCCTCACTGCTGGGGCTATCCCCTTTATGTTCTCCCATCCGTTGAGGCACATGAACGGCATTTCTTATGGCCCTCAGAACAAAGTGGCAGCAGGAGCAACACATTACATACATGTGTACCCAGACGACACCTTGGCTGGGATTTTTCAAACTCCGTGGAATTAGGCACTCAGATTTCATTGAATTTCAATAGGTTATGGGCACCTAACTGCCACAGACTCCTTTGAACGTCCCTTTGCATAATACTTCACAAATGTGGGGTACTGCATGCTGTTCCCCTGGTACGGCAGCCTCAAAGTTCTCTTCCCACTAGCCCTTTGGGTGTGTAGTTGCAACCACTGGGACACCCACCAGGAGTCAATGAAGACAGAGCCGGATGGAAATTTTTCGGCTACATGTTTTTTCACTGAAAAATGCTGATTCATTGAAATGGTGTGGGGAAGGGGCTGGTTTCAATGAATTTCCCATTTTGAGAAAAAAAAAAAAAAGACATTGTCAACGTTGTGAAAACCTCCTCTTTTGACATTTGCAGCATGAACAAGTTCCACATAGGGACTTTTCATTTTGAAATTTAAGTTAGTTTTTAGTAAAATAAATAAATAAATAAATACATTAATGGTCAAAAATCAAAACACAATGATTTGACACAACCATTTCAACTGACTCAGTCCAAAAATTTATTTACGATTTTCTGTTTGCAAAAATTTGAGATTTCAAAGTTTCATCCCAATTTGGGACAAAATATTCAAAATATGGAACGTTCTTACAGCATGTCACAAATGTTTGCCGCCCAGCTCTAATGACAGATACTCTACACACCAAGTGGAGATAGTTCTTCTGATAAGAAAAGGAATGGACAGCACCTGCTTGATCCAACACAGGTGAGAAGAGACCATAATACAAAAAGGGGGAGGAGGAGTGTGTCTTTTAAAGGATTTTAAATGGTTCTATCTAACCTTCCTCTCCCCATTTTTATAGAGTGTGTTTATTCATGTTTTCTGTTCTTAAATCGCTTGCTTGTACAGAAATGCCTCTACTAAACTTTAGAGACTATCACCTAGAAATTGTCTTTTTCCAAATTAAAGAGTAAAAAGCAGATGTTATTCTGAAATATTTTTAAACAGTTTCTGCATTTAGGTTCTGTTTGCTTGTTTTCTGCTGTTTGGTTGCTATCAGTAGAACAGAAGCAATGCTATTTGATTCAGACATTGTGGCACAGTTTTAGGCAAGAGCCATTATTGTCTCTTTCTCCTCCTCTAAAATTGGTATGCACAGTTTTGTTTAAAAAAAAACACATAGGAAGACAAGATCCCTGCTCTAGGAGCTTACAAAACTAACATATATTGGACAATTGTACCCAAAATGTTGTATGATTAGGGTCAAGAGAGCCCTGGGAAGGAATTAGTGATGGAAAACAAACTCCTGATCCATTTTCCTTCTGTAATTTAGTTCTCAGATGTGCACACTCAGTTTCTGAGAGCTAGTGAGGATGTCTGTTTAGATCACAGTTTCGCAAATGCGGCCATGGTGGCATGCGGCCACCAGGGGATTTCCCTGCAGCCACAGCAGTTTCCTGGACAGTGGGGGGAAGCATCAGCCCCTTCCCTTCCTCCCTGTTGCTCCTGCATGCGCTGCCTCTCTGCAGACACATGTGGACACACAACGCTTAAGGAGAAAGGTGAGGTGGCGAGGAGGGGGTGAGGTGGCGAGTGGCGCAGGCAGGGGGTCCTGGCAAAAGAGTAAGGAGGCGAGTGGCAAGCCAGCAGCAGGGTGAGGAGGTGGGCAGGGGGGTCTGGCTGCAAGCGGGGGGCTGAGGAGGTGAGCGCCGGGCACATGGGAAGTGGCTGGAGCCCCCTTTTGGGGAGGCTAGCCCCTTACTCCACCCTTTATACCCGCGTTTGCCACCCCTTCTTTTCATAGATTCATAGATTCTAGGACTGGAAGGGACCTCGAGAGGTCATCGAGTCCAATCCCCTGCCCACATGGCAGGACCAAATACTGTCTAGACCATCCTTGATAGACATTTATCTAACCTACTCTTAAATATCTCCAGAGATGGAGATTCCACAACCTCCCTAGGCAATTTATTCCAGTGTTTAACCACCCTGACAGTTAGGAACTTTTTCCTAATGTTCAACCTAGACCTCCCTTGCTGCAGTTTAAACCAGTTGCTTCTTGTTCTATCCTTAGAGGCTAAGGTGAACAAGTTTTCTCCCTCCTCCTTATGACACCCTTTTAAATACCTGAAAACCGCTATCATGTCCCCTCTCAGTCTTCTCCTTTCCAAACTAAACAAACCCAATTCTTTCAGCCTTCCTTCATAGGTCATGTTCTCAAGACCTTTAATCATTCTTGTTGCTCTTCTCTGGACCCTTTCCAATTTCTCCACATCTTTCTGGAAATGCGGTGCCCAGAACTGGACACAATACTCCATCTGAGGCCTAACCAGAGCAGAGTAGAGCAGAAGTATGACTTCTCGTGTCTTGCTCACAACACACCTGTTAATACATCCCAGAATCATGTTTGCTTTTTTTGCAACAGCATCACACTGTTGACTCATATTTAGCTTGTGGTCCACTATAACCCCTAGATCCCTTTCTGCCGTACTCCTTCCTAGACAGTCTCTTCCCATTCTGTATGTGTGAAACTGATTTTTTCTTCCTAAGTGGAGCACTTTGCATTTGTCTTTGTTAAACTTCATCCTGTTTAACTCAGACCATTTCTCCAATTTGTCCAGATCATTTTGAATTATGACCCTGTCCTCCAAAGCAGTTGCAATCCCTCCCAGTTTGGTATCATCCGCAAACTTAATAAGCGTACTTTCTATGCCAATATCTAAGTCGTTGATGAAGATATTGAACAGAGCCGGTCCCAAAACAGACCCCTGCGGTACCCCACTCGTTATGCCTTTCCAGCAGGATTGGGAACCATTAATAACAACTCTCTGCGTACGGTTATCCAGCCAGTTATGCACCCACCTTATAGTAGCTCCATCTAAATTGTATTTGCCTAGTTTATCGATAAGAATATCATGCGAGACCGTATCAAATGCCTTACTAAAGTCTAGGTATACCACATCCATGGCTTCACCCTTATCCACAAGGCTCGTTATCCTATCTAAGAAAGCTATCAGCTTGGTTTGACATGATTTGTTCTTCACAAATCCATGCTGGCTGTTCCCTATCACCTTACCACCTTCCAAGTGTTTGCAGATGATTTCCTTAATTATTTGCTCCATTCTTACTCCACCCAGGGCCGGCTCTAGCTTTTTTGCTGCCCCAAGCAGCAAAAAAAAGCGCCGCCCCCCAGACCCCCCGCCGAGCGCTGCGCGCCGGAGCCCACCCCCCCCTACGCTGAGCGCCGCCGGAACCCCCCCCAAGCGCCGAGCCCCGCGACGCCCCCCGCCGCCAGAACCCGCCCCCGCCCCCTGCCAAGCGCTGCCGGAACTCCCCTCCAGCGCCGCGCCTGTGCCGCACCCCCTCCCCTGAACGCAGAGCCCCGCGCTGCCCCCCAGCGCCGAGCCCCACGCTGCCGGAGCCCGCCCCCGCCAAGTGCCGCCGGAACCCCCTTCTAGCGCCGCGCCCGCGCCGCCCCCTCACCAAGCCCCGCGCAACTGGAACCCGCCCCCCCCCCAGCGCCGCGCCGCCAGAGCGCCCCCCCGCTGCCGAATGCCGTGCCGCGCTCCCCGCGCCGCCCCTTACCAGGTGCCGCCCCAAGCATGTGCTTGGGTGCCTGGTGCCTAGAGCCGGCCCTGACTCCACCTCTTCAGCAGCCAGAGCCCCAAGACCCGCTGCACCTGAAGCCACAAGCCCGCCGCCCAGAGAAGCCCCGAGCGCCTCCCCCTCCCACGGCCAGAGAAGCCCTGGGCTGGCCGAGGCCCCAAGAACCCCCCCTCCCACACACACACACACACACACACACACACGAAGGAGTCCCGGGCCAGCCGCAGCCGTGCCTCCCCTCCCCAGACGCAAGCCACCCAGATATGTTTTTCATTATTATTTGGACTTCTATTATGCCAAAGCATTTTTAAAATTTACTTCAGAATTGTTATACAGACAACCACTGTTACCAAAAAAGCAAAAGAAACAATAATAAAAAAGACAAGAACATGCAAAGCACCTCATTTGTATTTCCATTCGGTCCAGTAAAGAATAAAGATAACTATGCATGATTTTTATTATTGAGTGTGAAAAAAAAAACCCAAACCTTACATAAATAAATTACAATGATTTGGAGATATATATATTACTTTATTAACTTTAGGAAAAATACAAAATTTTTGGAGAAAGTGTCAGTGCGGCCACCAGCAAGAGTTGGTGGCCGCACTCTGAGGCCACCAAAAAAATTGTTGCGAGAACCCCTGGTTTAGATGACCCTCATCACTACAACATATGAGGGCCTTTAAGGAGAAACATCTGTTTTACACCACCACAGAGCTAAAAATCTTAGAACAACAATGATATAACCTCAGCAAATTGCTTCTGCACAGAGCTTTACAGATTAGTTTATCCCTGTGACAACATGTCCTTGTAGATAGCTCATTGGAAATTCCTGCCAAATGTGCAGCAGCAGTGAAAAAGCAAACAAAAGGTTAGGAAGTATAAATAATGGGGTTTAAAAAGAATACTGTGAATATTTTAATGCCATTTTATAAAGTAATGGTAGGCTCTGAGTAGCAGATTTAGTTTACAGAGGAGACAAGTGAGAAGGGACCTGACAGCAAATCTAAGGAAGGTAGATCAGGCACTGCTCTTTACCCTCTTTTGCAATACAAGCATGAGCAACAGCTGTGGAATTGAATAGCAACAAATTTAAAGCAGTTAAGCAACAACAACACCGCACATAATTAACCTGTGCAGCTCACTGACAAAATAATTGAACCAAGAGCTGAGTAGAATTGTATGTCAATAAATGAGATTATCCATAACCTAGGTAAAATTGTACAAGTAAAAATGTCCATGATTTGTTCTTCATATTATAGCATCAAGAGCTTGTATTTAACAACTACATTATTTTTAAGATTGCATGGCTGATACACAGGAGAAGCCAGAGCCTGGAATTGACTACAGCATGCACCTCACTCTGCCCCTGAACTCAAGGGCTGTATCTTCCAAAATGAAGGACATACCCTTTGGCCTTAGCACCCTACAAACTAGCAGAACAAGGGGATGCTCCACACACATGGGGAGCTTGGATACTCCCATAATATGAATAATTGATAATAAGCCTTCCACTAATAGCCTGGGATTCAGAATAAACAAGGGTTGTCAAGTGATTAAAAAAATTAATTGTGATTAAAAATTGAGATTAATTGCACTGTTAAACAATAATAGAATACTGTTTATATAAATAATTTTGGATGTTTTCCACATTTTCAAATATATTTAGCATATGTGGCACGTAAATACCTTGCAATGTCAGCTACAAAAGTGCCATGTAAATGTCTGTTCTCACTTTCAGGTGAAATTGTAAATAAGAAGTGGGCAGCATTATCTTCTGTGAATGTAAACAAACTTGTTTCTTTTAGCAATTGGCTGAACAAGAAGTAGGACTAAGTGGACTTGTAGGCACTAAAGTTTTACATTGTTTTGCTTTTGAGTGAAGTTATGTAATAAAATAAATCTACATTTCTAAGTTGCACTTTCACGATAAAGAGATTGTACTATGGTACTTGTATGAGGTGAATTGAAAAATACAATTTCTTTTGTTTATAATTTTTACAGTGCAAATATTTGTAATAGAAATATAAAGCGAGTACTGTATACTTTGTATTCTGTGTTGTAATCAGGGCCGGCTCCAGGCACCAGCTTGGCAAGCTGGTGCTTGGGGCGGCCACTCCAGACAGGGGCGGCAGGTCCAGCTATTTGGCGGCAATTCGGCAGACGGTCCCTCACTCCCGCTAGGAGCGAAGGGCCTTCCACCGAATTGCCGCTGCAGATCGCGATCGCGGCTTTTTTTTTTTTTGTGTGTGTGGCTGCTTGGGGCGGCCAAAACCCTGGAGCCGGCCCTGGTTGTAATTGAAATAAATATATTTGAAAATGTAGAAAAATATCCAAAATATTTAATAAATTTCAATTGATAGTCTATTGTTTAACAGTGCAATTAAAACTGCGATTATTTTTTTAATCACGATTAATTTTGGGGGGTTAATCGCGTGAGGTAACTGTGATTAATTGACAGCCATAGAAAAACCCTTTGTTAAAGCAAAATAATTCTATAATTCCTATTTTCTGTAATGAGATTAAGATTAATGGAGGCAAAAATGTAGTGTTTCTGGACTAGTGGTCTCAAGAGAAAGATCTAAAATATTTTAAACAACTGGTGTTTAAATTCTCAAAGGCTTTTTTTCTCCCCACAAGTTAAAATTCTCTGCTAAAAGCTTAATTAAAATGGAATTAACATTATAAATATATATCAAAAACAAAGTGGAAGAAAACTCTGAAAAAGGTCAGGGTAATTCTCTGTGTGCGCACTCTGGGGTCCTGCATCCACAATGGAAAGATACCATGCTTTTTAATATTTTCCATATATATATATAAATAAAAGTGTAAGTCAATTTTAATAAAGCTTGTGTAGAAAGAAGGAATGTATTTATCTCTACATTTGCCAAATGTTAATGTGGTCTGTCTGTGTTAGAAAGCCCAACACATCAGGTCTGGTCTCAGTAACTGTTCCTTTATTAACTTACCAAATGGCCCTAAGGACCATGCAAAATTCCTCATCCTGGAATACATGTGTAGGGACTGTCCTGAACCCCCAGGATACAACAGTCTGCAAGAGTCCATACAATAGTTATAATTACTCAAGCATTCCAGGTGGTAATTATGAAGTCAAGGACTCTGGCAACCATAGTTACTGCAGAAGCTCTGGTAGGGGTTAAAATATCATAATCCTACATATGCAGATAGCTCTGATATAGACTTCTCAATCTCCATCCAATGCAGTTTGCCAGTTCTACAAATACCACACACTTCTCGTAAGCTTGGATATAGTGGGGCAGATTCTCAAACTGGGCTACAGCCTCTTTGCCCTATTTATGTGGCACAAAAGGGTCATAATCCAGCCTGAAATGCCAAGCAAAGAATTCCCATGTTCAAAGAAAACTCCCTGCATGTGCATTTGTGCTGTAGCTGGACCCTGCATTTCTGCTCACTACTCCTTCCACCAGAGAGGGTGGGACTGGGGAGGAAAGAGGTGGCTGTGGGCAAGATGGGATATGGATAGGGGCTGAGAGGGGGCCCAGTAAATCTGTGCTCAACTATGGCAAGCCTTGGCTACATGGGGTCCATTAAGGAGCCTATGCCATTTGTTTAATTTACAGCTGACTGGAAATAGTTCTAATCATCATTAAGACCAGACCCTAAATATGAGAGAGTCATAACTGTCACCTCCCCCACCTCCAAAAGCACAGTTGATCCAGTGTGTTAAATAATCCAAAACTATTTTAATCAAGTATCAGAGGGGTAGCCGTGTTAGTCTGGATCTGTAAAAAGCAACAGAGAGTCCTGTGGCACCTTTAAGACTAACAGATGTATTGGAGCATAAGCTTTTGTGGGTGACAGAGCCGGCTCCAGCATTTCTGCCGCGCCCCCCCCCCCCCGAAAAAAAAGCTACAACCGGTGATGATGTAGCTGATCTGTTAGGTCCTGTAATGGTGTTGCTGGTGTAGATATGTGGGCGGAGTTGGCATCGAGGTTTGTTGCATGGATCATTGTCCAGGATGGGTTGTAGATCACTGATGATGCGTTAGAGAGGTTTAAGCTGAGGACTGTAGGTGATGGCCAGTGGAGTTCTGTTGATTTCCTTCCAATACCAATTTTCCAATACCAAATTCTACAGGCCACTTTCCTCAGATCCCACTGAGGAATATACTAAGAAACTGCACCATCTACTCAGGACACTCCCTACACTAACACAGGAACAAATCAACATCGAATAACCCCGGTCGGGGCGCTAAGAGTATCTACTACCCAAGATCCACAAACCTGGAAATCCTGGACGCCCCATCATCTGTGGAATCGGCACAGTCACTGAAGGACTATCCAGATGTGTGGACTCTCTGCTCAGACCCTACACCACCAGCACTCCCAGCTATCTCCGTGACACAACTGATTTCCTGAGAAAACTACAATGCATTGGTGATCTCCCAGAAAACACCATACTAGCCACCATGGATGTGGAGGCTCGCTACACAAACATCCCACACACAGATGGAATACAAGCTGTCAGGAACATCACCGGTTCATTCACCTGCACGTCCACCAATGTTATATATGCCATCATGTGCCAGCAATGCCCCTCTGCTATGTACATTGGCCAAACTGGACAGTCACTACGTAAAAGGATAAATGGACACAGGTCAGATATCAGGAATGGCAATATACAAAAACCTGTAGGAGAACACTTCAACCTCTCTGGCCACACAATAGCAGATGTAAAGGTAGCCATCTTACAGAAAAAAAACTTCAGGACCAGACTCCAAAGAGAAATTGCTGAGCTCCGGTTCATTTACAAATTTGACACCATCAGATCAGGATTAAATAAAGACTGTGAATGGCTAGCCAACTACAAAAGCAGTTTCTCTTCCCGTGGTGTTCACACCTCAGCTGCTAGCAGAGGACCTCACCCTCCCTGATTGAACTAACCTCGTTATCTCCAGACTGATTCTTGCCTGCATATTTATACCTGCCTCTGGAAATTTCCATTACATGTGTCTGACGAAGTGGGTATTCACCCACGAAAGCTTGTGCTCTAATACATCTGTTAGTCTTAAAGGTGCCACGGGACTCTGTTGCTATTTTAATCAAGGTTTCCAAAAATATTTAAATATTCTACTCTTCACAGAGAGCAAAAATAGTAGGTCAAACCTGGAGTTCCGAGGTCAAACTGTTTTTTTGAATTATGGAGCTGGCAAAAACACATGGAAACTCCACCCCCCCCCCCAAAAAAAAGAAAATCTTCAATTTTAAAATGTTGCTATTAGACCACCACAACCTTTGTCCAGTTACTCCCAAACTTTAAAAAGAATACCCTCTATCAGAGGATTATACGTGAAACCACTCATTTAAATTTGGCAAGGCTAGAGAGGGGATTTAAAAAAAAAACAGCTTAAAAGGGAGAACTACTTATAAGCCTTAATACCTCCAGTTCTGATTTCCTTTTTCTGTGTCTACAACATGACCTGTCAACCTCTAAAAATGATTAGAGCTAGAAGAGTCAAAAGGCAGGATGTAAACATTTACTGAGCTGCTGGGAGTGGTGAAAAATAATAAATCATTAGCAATAAAGCAAAAAAAAAAACAAAACAAAAAAAACAGGAAATTTAAGCTATCAAAGACCATAGAAGATGTCTGAACATATATATTAGAGAATGCTCATTCTACTACACCTTCACACTTCTGAGAAGGAATTCAAATGGGAAATAATAAGATTTAAAAACAAAAGCAAAACAAAAACAAAAAGACGATACGGATAATTACTAAATTGATGCTTAGAAATAGCTCTGACTTTGATTGGAAGGGGTGTAGACACCAAAATATGCTATTTCCACATTTTGAAAACATCAAGAGATTCATGCTTACTGAATGTAAATACTAATTGACTCAGCACTTCAAGATACAATGTGATTAAAAAACAAAACAAGACCAACCCCCCCCCCCCAAAAAAAACCCACACCTATGCTGCTCTAGTAAACACTCCAAGAAATAAAGAAACATATTTTGGATTTTAGCCTGTATGACATGAAAATGTATAAGATTAACTTCTGGTTTTCAAAAGAAAAAGCATTGCAAAAGAAACTGCAAGAAGTTCAAGAGATGAATTTCATTCTAGCAAAGAAATATGAAAACATAGGATCTTTTTCTGGAAAGAAAGGGGATAAGTACCCATTTTAGGGACCAGAGGTAATTAAAAATAGTTAGGTGAGAGCTGAATTTTATATTCAAATCAATAATTGAGGAGTTGAATTGTATGTAATTTAACAGCTGAGGTGTACTTATTGTATTCCATAGGAGAAAGTGTTACCTCTAAACATTATCTGCCAAACCGTCAGGCACACTTCCAGTGACAGGAGGACACAGAATCTGCTAGTTGTCTGGTATTGGCACCTGTGCATATTTGCCTGTAAAAATATGGATTGGTTCCTTTGCTCATTTATTTACTTATTTTAATGGTTTCAGGTTAAAACATTAGGGCAATTGCCAGAGAAGTTAATGGTTGAAACAGAAGACAGTAAAAACTCCTGACCTGGAGACTCAAAAATGTAAAGCAAATCCCCATCTATTCTTAAATAATTGAAGGGATCTTCCTATGACATTATGACTCAATTTATTTTCCAAAAAAAATTTCCATTATCATGATTATTTTACAGGACGCAAGCAGCATCAACAACAGAAAACATATGAACAATTTGGTATTCCTCCTTTAATGTCCTTAAGGCAGATTCATTTGGGTCTAGATCCACAAAGTGGACTAAGATTCAGTGTTGCAGTGCCTAACTTTTAGGCACCCTGCAACTGAGGCTAGGTCTACACTATCCGCCTGAATCGGCGGGTAGAAATCGATCTCTCGGGGATCGAATTATCGCGTCTCGTCGGGACGAAACAATCCATCCCCGAATCAACGCTCTTACACCACCAGCGGAGGTGGGAGTAAGCGCCATCAACAGGGAGCCACGGAAGTCGAATTTGCTGCCGACCTCACAGCGGGGTAAGTCGGCTCCGATACGTCGAATTTAGCTACGCTATTCGTGTAGCTGAATTTGCGTATCTTAAATTGACCCCCCCTGTAGTGAAGACCTGCCCTTAGTGGAGTCCACAGCCCTGACTTATGCCCCCAGGTTCCCTATACAACGAATGGAGAGAGGTAGACACCTAGGAACAGGATCTACAAAAAGCCAGCATGCTGAGTGAGGAGACGCCTAAGCTAGCCAATAGGAAATGCCAAGGTGGGTCCTAAGCCCTCCCCTCAAAGGGACTTAGAGCATAACTGTAAATCTGAGGTGCGTCCCTCCAATTTAGGATTAGGAACCTCAGATTCACAGTTATGCTCTCTCTTCTGGAGTTTGATGCATAAGCTCTCTCTCTCTGTCTCACACACACACACCACTTATCTAGGATCTGGGACACTTGGGTTCAATTCTGTCATCTGCCCAATGTGAGGAAGAGACTTGACCTTGGGTCTCACACTGCAGCAAAGTGCCCTAAGCACCAGGCTATAGAGTTATTCTCATCCTTGCTTCCTGGCCCAATGAATATTTAAGTATGTATACGTAGAGAGAGTGGCTCAACAATACCCCATAGCCCAGTGGATAGGGCATTCACCTAGGAAGGGTAGGACTCAAGTCCCTGCTCTACAACAGGGTATCCAGGGACAAAGTTAGAAAAGACAAGGCACAAAACGAGATCGAAATAGCTAGGGACATAAAAGGGAACAAGAAAACATTCTACAAATACATTAGAAGCAAGAGGAAGACCAAGGACAGGATAGGCCCGTTACTTAATGAGGGGAGAAAGACAATAACAGACAGCTGCAGCAGCACAGGAGCCAGCAAACAGGGCTGTAAACAGGGGAGTTTGAGTGGGAGTTTGCAAGGGAAGACTAAGAGGCAGGCAGAGGAACAGACAGGCTAGTGAAGGGAGTGTGTGGTGTTCTGGCAGTGTTTTGGTGCTCGTTGGGGGTTTGTTTTACTGGGGGTGATGGTGTTGTGGCTTAGTTTGTGTTTCCCGGATTTACAGGATTTAGGTGGGAAGGCTATGACAGATACAGAGGCAGCAGTGGTAGTGCAGGTATTGAAAGGTATGTGCTGTTTAGGAAAGACAGAAATAAAGGCAAAGGTGGTGGAGTAGCATTGTATATCAATGATGAGGTAGACTAAAGAAATAAGAAGGGATGGAATGGATAAGACAGTCTGTCTGGACAAAACTCACATTGGGGAAGAAAGCTACTACAGCCTCCCCTGGGATAATGCTTGGGGTGTGCTATAGACCACTGGGATCTGATTTGGATATGGATAGAGACCTCTTTAATGTTTTTAATGAAGTAAATACTAATGGGAATTGTGTGATCATTGGAGACTTTAACTTCCCAGATATAGACTGGAGGACAAGTGCTAGTAATAATAATAGGGCTCAGGTTTTCCTGGATGCGATAGCTGATGGATTCCTTCACCAAGTAGTTGCTGAACCAACAAGAGGGGATGCTATTTTAGATTTGGTTTTGATGAGTAGTGAGGACCTCAGAAGAAATGGTTGTAGGGGGCAACCTTGGTTCGAGCGATCATGAGCTAATTCAGTTTAAACTAAATGGAAGGATAAACAAAAATAGATCTGTGACTAGGGTTTTTGATTTCAAAAGGGCTAACTTGAAAAAATTAAGGAAATTAGTTAGGGAAGTGGATTGGACTGAAGAACTTGTGGCCAAGGAGGCCGGGAATTACATCAAGTCAAAGTTGCAGAAACTATCAGAAGTCTGCATCCCAAGAAAGGGGGAAAATTTCATAGGCAGGAATTGTAGACGAAGCTGGATGAGCAAGCATTTCAG
This sequence comes from Malaclemys terrapin pileata, assembly GCF_027887155.1. NCBI lineage: Eukaryota > Metazoa > Chordata > Testudines > Emydidae > Malaclemys > Malaclemys terrapin. The sequence continues at coordinate 69,724,336 of NC_071506.1, read as the reverse complement.
AGAGGTGATTAAGAAAAAAGCAGAAAGCCTACAAGGAGTGGAAGATGGGAGTAATCAGCAAGGAAAGCTACCTTATTGAGGTCAGAACATGTAGGGATAAAGTGAGAAAGGCCAAAAGCCATGTAGAGTTGGACCTTGCAAAGGGAATTAAAACCAACAGTAAAAGGTTCTATAGCCATATAAATAAGAAGAAAACAAAGAAAGAAGAAGTGGGACTGCTACTAAACACTGAGGCTGGAGTGGAGGTTAAGGATAATCTAGGCATAGCCCAATATCTAAACAAATACTTTGCCTCAGTCTTTAATGAGGCTAATGAGGAGTTTAGGGATAATGGTAGGATGACAAGAGGGAATGAGGATATGGAGGTAGATATTACCACTTCCGAGGAAGAAACCAAACTCCAACAGCTTAATGGGACTAAATCAGGGGGCCCAGATAATCTTCATCCAAGAATATTAAAGGAACTGGCACATGAAATTGCACGCCATTAGCAAGAATTTTTAATGAATCTGTAAACTCAGGGGTTATACCGTATGACTGGAGAATTTCTAACATAGTTCCTATTTTTAAGAAAGGGAGAAAAAGTGATCCGAGTAACTACAGGCCTGTTAGTTTGACATCTGTAGTATGCAAGGTCTTGGAAAATATTTTGAAGGAGAAAGTAGTTAAGGACATTGAGGTCAGTGGTAATTGGGACAAACTACAATATCTACAAAAGGTAGATCATGCCAAACCAACTGATCTCCTTCTTTGAGAAGGTAACAGATCTTTTAGACAAAGGAAATGCAATGGATCTAATTTACCTCACTTTCAGTAAGGCATTTGATATGGTTCCACATGGGGAATTATTAGCTAAATTGGAAAAGATGGGGATCAATATGAAAATTGAAAGGTGGGAAAGGAACTGGTTAAAGGGGAGACTACAACGGGTCGTACTGAAAGATGAACTGTCAGGTTGGAAGCAGGTTACTAGTGGAGTTCCTCAGGGATAGATTTTGGGACCAATCTTATTTAATCTTTATATTACTGACCTTGGCACAAAAAGTGGGAATGTGCTAATAAAGTTTGCGGATGACACAAAGCTGGGAGGTATTGCCAATACAGAGAAGGACCAGGATATCTTACAGGAGGATCTGGATGACCTTGTAAACTGGAGTCATAGTAATAGGATGAAATTTAATAGTGAAAAGTGCAAGGTCATGCATTTAGGGATTAATAGCAAGAATTTTTGTTATAAGCTGGAGACGCATCAATTGGAAGTAACAGAGGAGGAGAAGGACCTCGGAGTATTGGTTGATCACAGGATGACTATGAACGGCCAATGTGATATGGCTGTGAAAAAAGCTAATGCGGTCTTGGGATGCATCTGGAATACTGTGTGCAGTTCTGGTCTCCCATGTTTAAGAAGGATGAATTCAAACTGGAACAGGTACAGAGAAGGGCTACTAGGATGATCCGAGGAATAGAAAACCTGTCTTATGAAAGGAGACTCAAAGAGCTTGGCTTGTTTAGCCTAACCAAAACAAGGCTGAGGGGAGATTTGATTGCTCTCTACAAATATAAGGGAGGGAGAGGAATTATTTAAGCTCAGTACCAATGTGGACACAAGAACAAATGGATATAAACTGACCATCAGGAAGTTTAGACTTGAAATTAGATGAAGGTTTCTAACCATCAGAGGAGTGAAGTTCTGGAACAGCCTTCCAAGGGGAGCAGTGGGGGAAAAAAGACAAATCTGGCTTCAAGACTAGGCTTGATAAGTTTATGGAGGGGATGGTATGATGGGATAGCCTAATTTTGTCAATTAATTGAAATTTGACTATTAGCGGTAAATATGCCCAATGGCCTGTGATGGGATGTTAGATGGGATGGGATCTGAGTTACTATAGAGAATTCTTTCCTGGGTTTCTGGCTGGTGAGTCTTGCCCACATGCTCAGGGTTTAGCTGATTGCCATATTTGGGGTCGGGAAGGAATTTTCCTCCGGGGCAGATTGGCAGAGGCCCTGGGGTTTTTCTCCTTCCTCTGCAGCGTGGGGCATGGGTCACTTGCTGGAGGATTCTCTGCACCTTGAAGTCTTTAAACCACAATTTGAGGACTTCAATAGCTCAGACATAGGTTAGGGGTTTGATACAGGAGTGGGTGGGTGAGATTCTGTGGCCTGCTTTGTGTAGGAGGTCTGACTAGATAATCATAATGGTCCCTTCTGACCGTAAAGTCTATGATTCTAAAATGTGGAAATGGCAGAGATGCTTAATGATTTCTTTGTTTTGGTTTTCACCAAGAAGGTTAGTGGCGATGGGACATCTAAAATAGTGAATGCCAGTGAAAATGAGGTAGGATCAGAGTCTAAAATAGGGAAAGAACAAGTCAAAAATTACTTAGAAAAGTTAGATGTCTGCAAATCACCAGGGCCTGATTAAATGCATCTAGAATACTCAAGGAGCTGACTGAGGAGATATCTGAGCCATTAGCAATTATCTTTGAAAAGTCATGGAAGACAAGAATCAGGGTGTAGCCGTGTTAGTCTGTATCTACAAAAACAACAAAGAGTCTGGTGGCACCTTAAAGACTAACAGATTTATTTGGGCATAAGCTTTCGTGAGTATAAACCTCACTTCTTGCATCCGAAGAAGTGAGGTTTATACTCATGAAAGCTTATGCCCAAATAAATCTGTTAGTCTTTAAGGTGCCACCAGACTCTTTGTTGTTTTTATGGAAGACAAGAGACATTCCAGAAGACTGGAAAGGGGTAAATATAGTGCCCATCTATAAAAAGGGAAATAAGGACAACCTGGGGAATTACAGACCAGTCAGCTTAACTTCTGTACCCGGAAAGATTATGGCACAAATAATTAAGCAATCAATTTGCAAACACCTAGAAGATAATAAGGTGATTAATAACAGTCAGCATGGATTTGTCAAGAACAAATTATGTCAAACCAACCTGATAGCTTTCTTTGAGAGGGTAACAAGCCTTGTGGTTAGGGGAGAAGTGGTAGGTGTGGAATATCTTGACTTTAGTAAAGCTTTTGATACTGTCTTGCATGACCTTCTCATCATCAAACTAGGGAAAATACAACCTAGATGGGGTACTAAAAGGCATAACTGGTTGGAAAATTGTTGCCAGAGAGTAGTTATCAGTTGTTCAAAGTCATGCTGGAAGGGCATAATGAGTGGTGTCCTGCACGGATCGGTTCTGGGTCCGGTTCTGTCCAATATCTTCATCAGTGATTTAGATAATGGCATACAGAGTACACTTATAAAGTTTGCGGACAATACCAAGCTGGGAGGGGTTACAAGTGTTTTGGAGGATAGGATTAAAATTCAAAATGATCTGGACAAACTGGAGAAATGGTCTGAAGTAAACAGGATGAAATTCAATAAGGACAAATGCAAAGTACTCCACTTAGGAAGGAACAATCAGTTGTACACATACAAAATGGGAAATGACTGCCTAGGAAGGAGTACTGTGTAAACGAATCTGGGGGTCATAGTGGATCACAAGCTAAATATGAGTCAACAGTGTAATGCTGTTGCAAAAAAAGCAAACATCATTCTGGGATGTATTAGCAGGAGTATTGTAATCAAGACATGAGAAATAATTCTTCCCCTTTACTCCATGCTGATTAGGCCTCAACTGGAGTATTGTGTCCAGTTCTGGGCACCACATTTAAAGAAAGATGTGGACAAATTGGAGAAAGCCTGGAGCAGCGAACCGTGGCCACTGGGCGCTGCAATCAGCCGAACATGCGGACGCGGCAGGTATACAAACCGGCCCGGCCCTCCAGGGGCTTTCCCTGCACAAGCAGCGGAACAAGTTTTGGAACCACTGGTCTAGATAATGCTGAGTCCTGCCTTGAGTGCAGGGAACTGGACTAAATGACCTCTAGAGGTCCCTTCCAGTTCTATGATTCTATGATCCTACATCCTGAGTGAGAAATCTAACCACTGGGCTAAAAGGTATGAGAGGCTCCTCCTCTAGTGACATTGTTTTTGGGGTGGAGGGCACATTTTGGTAGGCAGCCTCTGAGAACACCAACTGTATCAGGCCCCACAGGCCAGGTAGAGAGGGAATACCTAGACTGAGGATCTTTCCAGGGCTTAGGTGTGAGCTAGGCACCCCCATGCTCATAGGCAAATTTAATATGCCGCAGGGTATGCCTAGCTACCCTTCTGTTTTTAGCTTGCTAGTTCTGATCGAACTAGCGCAGGTACATCTCTGCAAGCTGAAAACTACACCTCCAGGTCCAATTTAGGTATTTCACCAGCAAAACTATAGCCACCTAGGGTCTTTAAGGATCTATGGAGTCAGATGGCAGCTGAATGAAGGGGGTTGATCTAAATTTTTGATTCAGATTCCTAAAGTAGCAGTTAGGTACCTAAATCCCTTTGTGCCTCATCCCTGAGTGTATTAATCTAGTAGATTTCAAAGCAAGCCATTAGAGGCTGATGGAAATCTGTCTTCCATATGAGGGCTGGACCATCAGTACGTGCATCAATATGTATAAATTAGTAGAGCTAGATGGGCAGCTATGGTAACTTGGGAGTTCCTTCTCTATGGCTGAAGCTTAGAAAGGGGTTTGGGCAGGTCCCCATTCCAAAAGCCACTTTGCAAGGACTTTTCCAAAACAAAACAAAAAAATCCAACTTAAATCAGCCACCAAGCAAGGGAAATTTCAGCCTGAAAGATTAGTTTGTTAATCTTATAAGCAATGGAAAAGGGGAAGATTATAATGCAAAGTGTTAGGCACCCTCAACAATAGGTGTCACTACTCTGCCACCAATAATAACAATATATACTTGCGATGCTCTGTACCTGGGAAGAACACCCTACACCCCCATGTTCATCTTTATAAAATGATAGTGTGGTATCCAATGCAAGGTTTGTCATGTTGGGTGTCTTTAGAAGGTTCATGATGCAGTGAGCATGTTTGTTATAGTAATGTTACAGTAATTGTTATAGTAATGTTATAGGTTATAATTTCATGTATTAATTTATAAGGCTGAAAATGTATCCTCATGGCTTAAAGCAAGCCCAGACAAAAACTCTCCATAAGCAGAAGGGCAGTTCACATCTCGTCAGGATATGAATGGGACAAACCCAGCCCAGCCTCACAGGAACAATAGATGCTGGCCTAGGCCGCAACAAAAAATCTGTTAGACTCTCCAGTGAGTCACACCCCTTCCTTTGGTCAGTTTGGAACTGCAATAAGGTAATGCTTACCTGACCTGAAAGGGAGGAGGGGTGGGGCAAAGCCAAGAGAGAAGAAACGACATGATAAAAGGGAGAGAGATATGCCATGCTCTCTCTCTCTCTCTTCCACTTACATCTACAGACCCCACCAGCACCCCCAAGCAACTGAAGCGCTGATCAAAGGGGAGAGCCTGTCTGAAGAGCAACCAGCCAGACTGTGGTGAGAAGCATCTAAGTGTTAAGATCAGCTTAGAATGCATTTTGCTTTTATTTCATTTGACCAAATCTGACTTGTTATGCTTTGATTTATAATCACTTAAAATCTATCTTTATAGTTAATAAATTTGTTTGTTTATTCTACCTGAAGCAGTGCGTTTGGTTTGAAGCGTGGCAGAGACTCCCTTTGGGATAACAAGCTTGGTACATATCAATTTCTTTGTTAAATTGACGAACTCATAAGTTTGCAGCATCCAGTGGGCATAACTGGGCACTGCAAGATGGAGGTTCCTAGGGTTGTGTCTGGGACCATACATATTTGCTAGTGTCATTCCGCTGCACAATCCATGGAGCAGCTTACATGCCAGAGGCTGTGCGTGAACAGCCCAGGAGTGGGGGTTCTCACAGCAGAGCAGGGTAATGCTTGCTCCCAGAGTCAAGGATTGGAGTGACCTAGCAGATCACAGGTCCAGACAACACCAGAGGGGAACGTCACAATACTTATGGTTATTTTATTTGAAACAAGCACAGACATTCATATCTTTGTTTTGAGTATATTTTAGGAATTTAAAGCCATATGGCTGGTGGCATATTTTCAGTAAAAGTTGTAAAGTTCATTTTTTTTATCTCACACTTTGCCTTTCTTTTTTTCTAATGGACGATGTGTGTTAAATTGATGGGTTAGATAAATAGCTAAATAGATTTGGCTCTGTAATTGGTATTCAAATTCAATCAGGCCTTCATTCTGCAGAGGCTTATGCATGTGCTTAACTTTATACACTGAATAGTCCCATTATGCATGTGTGTCTTTGCAGGATCATGGTCTTAGACTGCCCCACTTGTAGTGTCTGTATTTCCATTAATCTCTTCCCATAACTGGTAATTTAGGAAATATGCACATGAATAGAAGTTGTATTCCTCATAAATCATGATCTTTCACTCATATTACAATGCATTCACATACTGTACTGTGCTTATAGCACGGTCATAACCACTCCAAGATATTTGAGAGTGCTATTTGATATTACTGCACAGTGAGGGCAAAAGGAGGTAAGTTACAGAGGAGATAGATGATTTATACACAATTTCATAACCATTTTGTTGGCGAAGTGTAACATAGGGGCTAGGAGTTAATGGACTTGTTAGACATTTGTAAATCTGATTGAGTATAAATTCTTAGCTTTAAATCATTCCTGCTGTGGAAGGGTCATATTTAAAAAAAAAACAAAAACAAAACCCACTAATGTAATCAATGTTCAAGAAGCTGTCTCCTTATGGTTGGAATAATATACATTAAGACAGATATGTATTACACTGTAAAATTTTGACTTAACATAGTATGTGATTAAATCTTGCCTTGGTCAATTGGCTACTAAAGCATAGAAGACTCAGGATGTATCCAGTCTGTCTATAAATAAACTAACTGTTTCTGTTATCATAGAATCATGGAAATGTAGAACAGGAAGGGAACTCAAGAGATCATCTAGTCCATTCCTGTTCTCCACATGCTGAAGGCATGATTGAATATACCTAGATCATCCCTGACAGGTTAAGAACAAGTTAGACAAACACCTCTAATGACAAGGATTCCACAACCTCCATCAGAAGCCTATTCTAGTGCTTAACTATCCTTATAATTGGAAAGATTTTCCTAATATACAACCTAAACCTCCCTTGCTGCAAAATAAGGCCTGGTCTACACTGAGGGGATGGGGGGGAGGGGAAATCGATCTAAGTTACGCAACTTCAGCTACGTGAATAATGTAGCTGAAGTCAACGTACTTAGACCTACTGACCGCGGTGTCTTCACTGCGGTGAGTCAACTGCTGCCGCTCCCCCGTCAACTCTGCCTGTGCTCTCGCAGCGGTGGAGTACAGGAGTCGACCGGAGAGCGCTCGGGGGTCAATTTATTGCATCTAGACTACACGCGATCAATCAACCCCTGCTGGATTGATCCAGCGGGTAGTGTAGACATACCCTAAGCCAATTACTTCTTGTTCTAACCTTAGTGGACCTGGAGAACAGTTGATCACTGTCCTCTTCATAACAACTTTTTATATATATATATATATATATATATATATATATATATATATATATATATATATATATATATAAAGACTTATAGCCCACTGCTGTCAGTTCTTTCATCATATATCAAGTTTCCTAAACCTTTTATCATTTTTGTTGCTCTCCTCTAGACTCTCTGTGGTTTGTCCACATCTTTAAGGTGAGGTGTCCAAACCGAAACACATTACTCCAGCTGAGGCCTCATCAGTGCCAAGTAGAGCAGAACAATTACCTCCCGTGCCTTACATACGATACTCCTGTTAATACATCCCAGAATAACATTTTATTTTTTTGCAAGAGCATCACATAGTTGACTTATGATCAATTTGTGATCCACTGTAACCCCCAGATCCTTTTCTGCAGTATTGCTGCCTAGCCATTTATTCCCTATTTTGTATTTGTGCATTTGATTTTTGCTTCCGACATGCTGTACTTTGCGCTTGTCTTTAATTAATGTTACTTCGTTGATTTCAGACCAATTCTCCCATTTATCAAGATCATTTTGAATTCTAATCCTGTCCTCCAAAGTGCTTGGAACCCGTCTCAGCTTGGTATAATCCACAAGTTGTGTAAATCTATTCTCCATTTGATCATCCAAGTGATTAATGAAAATATTGAACAATATCAGACCCAACACTGACCTCTCTGGGATCCCATTTGATACATCCTCCCAATTTGACAGCAAACCGGATAACTACTCTTTGAGAATGGTCTTTCAAGCAGTTATACACTGACCTTATAGTAATTTAATCTAGACAATATTTCCTTAGTACGCTTATGAAAATGTCATGTGCCAAAAGCCTTACCAAAATCAAGATACTGTTTCACTCCTATCCACTGTTATGGACTTGTGTTACAAAGATGTTGCACTTCAACAAACAGAACATACTGTGGCTTTGCTACTAAGGGCAAAATGGGTACGTTTTTGGCCACAGTAGCTTTAGACGCTGTTCAAGCTGCTGATAAATTGTCCTGTTTCTAACCTAGTCACTCATTTGCTAACATGCTGGCCTAAGGAGTACATACACACTTAACAGAGAGTGTTTTGAGGATGTACACTCAAAGGCCTGGTCTACACTACGAGTTTAGGTCGAATTTAGCAGCGTTAAATCGAATTAAGACTGGTCGCGTCCACACGACGAAGCCCTTTTTTTCAACTTAAAGGGCCCTTTAAACTGGTTTCTTTACTCCACCTCCGACGAGGGGATTAGCGCTGAAATCGGCCTTTGCGGGTCGGATTTGGGGTAGCGTGGATGGAATTCGACGTTATTGGCCTCCGGGAGCTATCCCACAGTGCTTCATTGTGACCGCTCTGGACAGCGCTCTCAACTCAGATGAACTGACCAGGTAGACAGGAAAAGCCCCGCGAACGTTTGAATTTCATTTCCTGTTTGCCCAGCGTGGAGAGCACGCAGAGCTCATCAGCACAGGTAACCATGATGGAGTCCCAGGATCGCAAAAGAGCTCCAGCATGAACCGAACGGGAGGTACGGGATCTGCTCGCCATATGGGGAGATGAATCAGTGCTAGCTGAACTCTGTAGCAGTAAATGAAATGGCAAAATATTAGAAAAGGTCTCAAAGGCCATGAAGGACAAAGGCCATAACAAGGACGCACAGCAGTGCCGCGTGAAAATTAAGGAGCTAAGACAAGCATACCACAAATCCAGAGAGGCAAACGGAAGGTCCAGGGCAGAGCCGCAAACATGCTGCTTCTACGCGGAGCTGCATGCCATGCTAGGGGGTGCAGCCACCACTACCCCAACTGTGTGCTTTGACTCCATCAATGGAGAATCACGCAACAGGGAAGCGGGTTCGGGGTATGAGGAAGATGATGATGAAGACAATGAAGATAGCTCACAGCAAGGAAGTGGAGAAACCAGTTTCCCCAACTGCCAGGATATGTTTATCACCCTGGACCTGGAACCAGTAACCCCCGAACTCACCCAAGACATGCTTCCAGACCCTGACGGCACACAAGGGACCTCTAGTGAGTGTACCTTTGTAAATATTACACATGGTTTAAAAGCAAGCGTGTTTAATGATTAATTTGCCCTGGCAATCGTGGCCAGTACAGCTACTGGAAAAGTCTGTTAACGTGTATGGAGATGGAGCAGAAATCCTCCAGGGACATCTCCAGAAAGCTCTCCTTCATGTACTCCTAAAGCCTTTGCAAAAGGTTTCTGGGGAGGGCTGCCTTATCCCGTCCGCCATGGTAGGACACTTTACCACGCCAGGCCAGTAGCACGTAGTCTCGAATCATTGTATAACAAAGCATGGCACTGTATGGTCCCGGTGTTTGCTGGCATGCAGACAACATCCATTCCTTACCTCTGTTATCCTCAGGAGAGTGATATCATTCACGGTCACCTGGTTGAAATGGGGTGATTTTATTAAGGGGACATTCAGAGGTGCCCGTTCCTGCTCGGCTGAACAGAAATGTTCCCTGCTGTTAGCCACGCGGTGCGGGGGAGGGGTGAAGTGATCATCCCAGAGAATTGGGTGTGTGTGTGTGTGGGGGGGGGTAGTTGGGTTTGTGCTGCATGTTAACCCAGAAACCGCAGCCCCTCCTTTTACATTGCAAACCCATTTTAAATAGCTAACCCAATGGGTGCTTGGTATGGGAAATGAGGGCGCTGCTGTTTGAAACCATTCCCACATGTTATGAAGGTTAAAAAAGCCAAAAGACTGGCTTACCATGGCTGCCTACAAACCGAATTCTGTTGCCTGGCACTGCGTGAGTGATCTCTCACACCAAACCGGCAGGCCCTCAATATAAGAGGAAAAATGCGACCTTGTAACGAAAGCACATGTGCTGTGTAATATGAACAGCAAAATTTAACGTGAAAGAGTGTACCCATTGTTCTCTAAAATGTGTCTTTTTTAACCACCTCTCCCTTCTCCTCCACCAGCTGCAAATGTTTCTCCTTCACAGAGACTAGTGAAGATTAGAAGGAGAAAACGGCGGACTCAGGATATGTTCTCGGAGCTCCAGATGTCCTCCCACGCTGACAGAGCACAGCAGAATGCGTGGAGGCAGTCAATGTCAGAGTGCAAAAAAGCACAATATGAACGAGAGGAGAGGTGGCAGGCTGAATCGTGGGCTGAAGAGAGCAAGTGGCGGGCTGCAGAGGATAGGTGGTGTCAGCTTGCTGACAGAAGGCAAGAGTCAATGTTGAGGCTGCTGGAGCATCAAACTGATATGCTCCAGCGTATGGTTGAGCTGCAGGAAAGGCAGCAGGAGCAGAGACCATTGCTACAGCCTCTGTGTAACCAACAGCCCTCCTCACCCAGATGCCCAAGAACGCAGTGGGGGGGCCTCCGGCCACCCAGCCACTCCACCCCAGATGATTGCCCAAGCATCAGAAGGCTGGCCTTCAATAAGTGTTAAAGTTTTAAAGTTTTAAACTGCAGTGTGTCCTTTTCCTTCCTCCTCCCCCACCCCTCCAGGGCTACCTTGGCAGTTATCCCCCTATTTGTGTGATGAATTAATAAAGAATGCATGAATGTGAAGTAACAATGACTTTATTGCCTCTGCAAGCAGTGCTCGAAGGGGGGAGGGGAGGGTGGTTAGTTTACAGGGAAGTAGAGTGAACCGGGGGGGAGGGGGGAAAAAGAGGGTTCATCAAGGAAAGACAAACACCGTAGCCTGGCCAGTCACAAAACTGGTTTTCAAAGCTTCTCTGATGTGCACCGCGCCCTGCTGTACTCTTCTAACTGCCCTGGTGTCCGGCTGCGCGTAATCAGTGGCCAGGCGATTTGCCTCAACCTCCCCCCCCCATCATAAATGTCTCCCTCTTACTCTCACAGATATTGTGGCACGCACAGCAAGCAGCAATAACAATTGAAATATTGGTTTCGCTGAGGTCTATCCGAGTCAGTAAACTGCGCCAGTGCGTTTTTAAATGTCCAAATGCACATTCTACCATCATTCGGCACTTGCTCAGCCTATAGTTGAACAGGTCCGGACTAGCGTCCAGGCTGCCTGTGTACGGCTTCATGAGCCATGGCATTAAAAGGTAGGCTGGGTCCCCAAGGATAACTATAGGCATTTCAACATCCCCAATGGTTATTTTCTGGTCCGGGAAGAAAGTCCCTTCCTCCAGCTTTTGAAACTGACCAGAGTTCCTGAAGACGCGAGCATCATGTACCTTTCCCGGCCATCCCACATTGATGTTAGTGAAACGTCCCTTGTGATTCACCAGGGCTTGCAGCAGCATTGAAAAGTACCCCTTGCAGTTTATGTACTCGGTGGCTTGGTGCTCCGGTGACAAGATAGGGATATGGGTTCTGTCTATCACCCCACCACAGTTTGGGAATCCCATTGCAGTAAAGCCATCCACTATGACCTGCACGTTTCCCAGAGTCACTACCCTTGATATCAGCCGGTCTTTGATTGCATTGGCTACTTGGATCACAGCAGCCCCCACAGTAGATTTGCCCACTCCAAATTGATTCCCGACTGACCGGTAGCTGTCTGGCGTTGCAAGCTTCCACAGGGCTATCGCCACTCGCTTCTCAACTGTGAGGGCTGCTCTCATCCTGGTATTCTGGTGCTTCAGGGCAGGGGAAAGCAAGTCACAAAGTTCCATGAAAGTGCCCTTACGCATGCAAAAGTTTCGCAGCCACTGGGAATCGTCCCACACCTGCAACATGATGTGGTCCCACCAGTCTGTGCTTGTTTCCCGGACCCAGAATTGGCGTTCCACGGCATGAACCTCCCCCCAGTAACACCATGATTTGCACATTGCTGGGGCCTGTACTTTGTGAGAGGTCTACGCCCATGTCAATTTCCTCATCACTCTCGTCACCGCGCTGCAATCGCTGCAATTGCCTCCTTGCCTGGTTTTGCTTTGGCATGTTCTGGCTCTGCATATACTCCAGGACAATGCATGTGGTGTTCATAGTGCTCATAATTGCCGCGGTGATCTAAGCGAGCTCCATGATCCCAGTGTTATGGCGTCTGGGCTGAAAAAAGGCGCGAAACTATTGTTTGACGGAGGGAGGGAGGGAGGGAGGGAGGGGCGAGTGACGACATGGCTTACAGGGAATTAAAATCAACAAAGGTGGCTGTGCATCAGGGAGAAACACAAACAACTGTCACACAGAATGGCCCCCCCAAAGATTGAATTCAAAACCCTGGGTTTAGCAGGCCGTTGATTTCACGGAGGGAGGGGGAAGCAAATGAATACAGAACAAATCTGGTCCATCTATCTTTTACATCTTAGGCTGGCAGCAGATGGTGCAGCATGACTGATAGCCATTGACATCTTCTGGGTGCTTGGCAGAAGATGCTGTATTACGATTGCTAGCCATCATCGTCAAGACGGTTCAATAGGACTGCTGGCAGGACTGAGTCTCCAGGAGACAAAACATGTCTGCCCAGGTGCCTCTGACCGAACTCACTGAGGAATACGATGATGATGGATACCAATCGTAATACACCATCTACTGCCAAAAGGCAAGGAGCTGCTGCTGTATAGCAATGCAGCCCCACGTCTGCCAGCACCCAGATAGCCGATGATGGCTACCAGTCATACTGCACCGTCTACTGCCAAAAGGCAATTAGCTGCTGCTGTGTAGCAATGCAGTACCACGTCTGCCGGCACCCAGATGACATATGGTGACGGTGAGCTGAGCTGAGCGGGCTCCATGCTTGCCATAGTAGGTTGTCTGCACAGGTAACCCAGGTAAAAAGGCGCGAATCTATTGTCTGCCGGTGCTCTGACGGAGGGGGAGGGACCTGATGACATGTACCCAGAACCCCACGCGACACTGATGTTTTGCATCATTCGGGCATTGGGATCTCAACCCAGAATTCCAATGGGTGGCGGAGACTGCGGGAACTGTGGGATAGCTACCCACAGTGCAACACTCCGGAAGTCGACGCTAGCCTCGGTACTGTGGACGCGGTCCGCCGACTTAATGCACTTAGAGCATTTTATGTGGGGACACACAATCGACTGTATAAAACCGATTTCTATAAAACCGGCTTCTATAAATTCCACATAATTTCATAGTGTAGACATACCCAAAGGGACTGAAGATAGCTGTCTAGTGTAACCTTTGATTTATGTTTTCCCAATTAGTAGTTTAAAAATAAGGAATAAAACCAAACTAAGTTCTTTAAGGTTCAAGCCTCCACGGTGGTTACAGATAATTTAGTGGAGGACTGATTAACACAAAGAGCGATAAAATTAAAGACTAATATCAAATAGTTGGCTAATCAAACAGGCATTAAAATATAATCCTACACTGCATTTATACTCACATTCTAAGATGATATGATGCATTTAGGGGTGATCAGTCCCTAAAAAATAAGAATGGGGATAATTCTCTCTCTAATGGTCCCTTGATGGTGGAGAGACATACCTAATCTAAAGTTATAATCAATTATAATATTGCCCCTTAATTAACATTAAATAACCTTTTTTACCATAATCAAATGTTAATATTAAATAGCTAATTAGGAAGTAGAAAATATCAGCTTAATTACCATCTGTTTAAATACCATACGAATAACTATCACTGTAGACAGCATTTTCCAAAACATTAACAATTTATCTAAAACACTTGTGAAAAACAGTTAGGACCAAAACACGTTTACTACATGACCTGGGGCTATGTCCTTACTTCTCCCTCTAACTTGCCTTTGAGCCATCTTCACTATATTTTACCAGGCCTGCTTGACTATGGTCAAACCTATTTTTCGGTAATAGAATTTGTAACATAAGTAAGCATCATTTCTATAGGCTACACTAGACAGATGCGAAGTAGAAGGATGAAGGCCAAGGGAAATAAGATGAGGTGGATAGTGTGTAGATATGATTGAGTCTAGGACGTGTGACAGGAAGAATGCACCACTGCACGAAGAACAGTTAGTCAATATGCAAAGTTCTGTGGAGTGAAAATAAAAGGTCCTAATGATGTCACTTGCTGCTGGTTTTAAGCCTGATGCTCTCTTCCAGCTCCTATTGGAACTGCTGCTACTACCTGACATTGTTTCAAACAGCAGTATGTCAAAAATCACTACAAAAAGCTTTTAGCATGTAGTAGCACAGTCTACATGGTCAGCAGTGCATGGCAACCTAGAGTGCTGTAGATTTAGACCCTGGCTTGCTATGCACTGACTGTTTAGACAAGCCCAAAGAATCACATGTCCCTCTGGAGAAAGTCCCGTGTGGGAGGATGGTGGTTTGAACTAAGTCAGGAAGTTAGCTGAAGTATCTCCTCATGCATTAGATGGGTCTCTAATTTCAGTGAGCCAGAAGAGTGCTTAGACAAGATTCTCACTGAACACAATAAAGCCTGAGGGATTTGGCTCATTTTGTTATATCTAGGTACTTATATGGTCCTCATCACCGTAGCATCTGAGCATTTTGTCGTTCAAGATTTCCATTAGTTTCAAAACTTAAGCCTTTTAGTTGGTTCAGTGAGCCTTCCAAAATTCCAGCAGTGCATTTTGATGTGTTCTTCTTCTGATGGTGGCTTAATATTTCAGTTTACATGACACATGGACATGACACATGGAGCAAAGGGCAAATCAAAACACTTATTATGCAAAGGCCAAAAAAAATAAAATAAAATAGGTGGGCAATCTGCTGGCTGGCTTGACCCAAGTGATACTTTTTTCCTATTCATTAACAAAAGGTTTTTTTCCATGGTCAAAGATGGAACAGATAGAATTCTGCTTTTTTTGGTGCTAATGGTGCCAAGTGTAGTTCATGACTAAATAAAACTTTAAACCTAAAAGCACAAAAGGTTATGCGTTAGGGTTGGTGATATCCTAAGCTGCTACCACATTTTTCTGACTCTTCACCCAGCTAGGCTTCTTCCAAAACAAAACAACACAATTAATGGATAAATTGAACCAAGTTTCAGATGCAGCTATAGTTCCCAACTCTACACCCAGTTTGTCGGTAATTCTCTCCATTCTAGTACTTTGTTTTGCCTCCTTCTCCCACACATGACCAAATATTCATGCTGCTCTCTATGGTTAGAGCAACAGCTCGTGATCTCACTCTTTCCAATCCCTGTCAAGTAGTTTCTTTGATGGTTAGCCATTTAAAAAACACAGTGCACAAACATCAGAAAACCCAGAACAAGGAAGTTTTATATATAGGACAAAAACATTGTGATTTACTTTTCCAGAGAAAGCATTGCTCTCCCAATATCACCATTCCCTTGTCATCTTTACTGTTTTCTCTTCCTCCCCTCTGCACATCCTGGTCTGTTTTCATTGTGTTACCTGTCTAATTGAGAAATCAAATTCTTTGGGGAAAGAACCTTGTTTTATGTCTATAAGTTCCCATGAATACCAATAACACAAATTATAGCAACAAAATATTTGTCTGACAAATTATTCCAAGTTAACATCATAACCTAGACACCAGCTTTCCTTGCAATGTACACTTTTAAAATTCTACATGGTGTACAGATGCAAACTGAGTAGCAAGTAGTATCCATCCCCCTTGCATTGCTATAAGGGGGGGCTGCACTCAAGAGCAATCCTTACACATTGGGAAACACAGGAACTAGTCATTGTTGTGATGTGGGATCAAGGCAATGCTCTTACTCTGCACCTGTTACATAGACCCAGTTAAAAAGGCAAAAGGTTACCAAATATGTGGCTGTCATTAACATCAACATTTGACAACTACTACTACTAGTATCTGAAATACCACAGTTTCTCAGCAAGATTTATAGTTACTGGTTACTTCCAACTATGTGGTATCTGTTGGCAAGTGATGACTTTCAAAAGGTGAACATTATGCCAAAATGCCAATTAGATGTCCGAAAAGCCACAATCGAGAAACACTAGTAAAAACAAAACAAAACAAAACAAAACAAAACAAAAACCACTTGCTTAGAGGGGAAAGCAAAAGCAGTTATAATACTTTTTTTAAAGCAATATATGACAAATGGAAGAAAGGGGAATTTGATAGTAATGAATATAAGTTAGAAGCTACGAATTGTAGAATATTGTTAAAATAAGTAAAAGGACGCAAGGCAAACTCCATGGCCAGCAGAGTTAAGGACACTGAGGAATTTAAGTATATTAGGAACAAAAGGAATCCTAAAAATGGTATTGGCCCGTTAATAGATAGAAATGGTAGAACAATAATGGCAATAATAATTCTGAAGAGGCAGAAGTATTAAATAAATATTTCTGTTCTGCTTTTGGGAAAAAACATATGTAGTCATATGATGATGAAACACATTTTCCATTCCAATAGTAACTTGGGAGATTGTTAAACAGTATGGCCCACATTCAATGTATTAAAAACTGGCTAACTGACAGGCTTCAAACTGTACTTGTAAATGGGGAACCATCAATGAGAGAGAGTGTTTTTAATGGGGTCCTGTAGAGGTTGGTTCTGGGCCCTTGCAAATTAAAATTTTTATCAGTGACCCAGAAGAAAACAAAATCACTGATAAAGTTTGCAGATAACACAAAAAATTGGCAGAGTGGTAAATAATGAAGAGGAAATGTTAATATGCATAGCAATCTGGATCTCTTTGTAGGGTGGGTGCAAGCAAACAGTGTGTGTTTTCATATAGACAAAAATTAAGTTTATTTCTAGGAATAAAGAATGTAGTACATACCTAGAGGATGGGGGATTCTATCCTGGGAAAAAGTGACTCTGAAATAACACGTGGATGATGGTGGATAATCAGTTGAATATGAGCTTCAAGTGTTGCAATGTGGTCAAAAGGACTAACATGATCTTTGGATGTACTCAAGTCAGAGTACAGAGGTTATATTCACAGTTGCCAACTTTCACATGGTAAATAAGCACCCCGACTTTCACAATAAGCCAAAAATCAAGCTAATCCCATTTCAAAACAAGGCCAAAACAAGTCAATCCCTAAGAACCCCAATACTCTATATGACCAGATCCCCCCCAGCGTGCAGTGTGGGACTGTGGTGGGCCTGCTGTGCACCTCTGACACTCTCCCACCCTTACCCCTGCTTGCCCCGGCTTCCTGGGAGCTGATAAAAAAAAAAAAAGGAGTAACAAGCTACAAGCCAAAAACTACCCAACAAGCCAATTAAGCCAAAAACAAGCCCCCTTTTTTTCCCCATGGGTTTGGCATGTCTGGTTATATTGCCTCTTTTTTTGGCACTGATGCAACTGCTACTGGAATGCTATGTCCAGTTCTGGTGTCCACGATTCAAGGAGGATGTTGATAAATGGGAGAGGATTCAGAGAAGAGCCATGAACATTATTAAAATATTGGAAAACATGCCTTAGAGGGATAGATTGCAGGTACTCAACTTAGTTTAAAGAGAAGGTTAAGGGGTGCCTTGGTCACAGTCCCTAAAGGGGGAACAGAAATTTGATCTAGAAGACAAAGCTATGGGATGACCCAATGGTTGGAAGTTGAAGCTAGACAAATTCAGATGGAAATAAAGAGTGAAATTTTTAAGTGAAACTAATTAGCCATTGAAACAATTTATGAAAGGTTGTGATGGATTCTCTACACCTGGCAATTGTTAAATCAATATTGGATGTTTTCTAAAAGATATGCTCTAGTTTGATCAGGTATTAAGGGAAGTGCCATGGTTTGTGTCAGACAGACGGTCAGACTAATTGATCCCAATGTTCCATTTGGATTTAAAATCTGTTACTCTAGATCTCCTCAAGTAGTTAATAGACAGCAAGTGCTTAATCCATGTTTGGGTCCAAAGCATCCATGCTTTTAAGATTAATTAGGTCAAAATCTTGATGAAAGATATGTGGTCACTTCAAGCCCCTATACTGTAAATCTCAGCCAGTAAATTGATATAAAAAGGGCTGTATTAAAAAGATACGTAAATTAGCTATAATGTTATGCCCTCATAAAATAAACCATGATACTTATGTAGAAGTCAGCATCTGTGTTTCTTTATGTCTATATGAGACAAAAAGCAAATTTCTTATCCATGAATATTGCTAGTGTGTTGAATCTGCTGACCAGTCATAGATGAGGAGAGAGGGGGAAGTGAAGGTTCTAGGACAGTAGGGAAGTTGATTGGTCACAACTGGATCCGTGAGGCAGGATAGCCAGGGAACCCAGAAGTAATATGGTGTTCATAGGCAGCTGAGTATGAGATCTGGTGCACGAGGATCTAAAACAGCTGCTCCAACACTGACTGTTTAGTTTGACACCCAGCCAAGCATTTGTGGAGAAGCCTGCTTGTGGGAACAGTACTGAGGCTGTTGCATGTGCACAGAACAATGTAGAGTGGCCCATCAAGGAGATGTACTGCATAACTGAACCCTGGCCAAGGAACCTACAAGTTTCCTAAATACTTCCAGTGAGGAATGGACTGAAAAGGGGCATCTCAAGTACTAAGCCTAAGGAGCCCTAACCTTTTGGATGGTCTCCTCAAGGCCAAGCTAGACACCTTGTGACAGGGTCACTCATCTCTTGAGAGCCTCCTATTGGCTGGGTGTGGTGCTGCAATCCTTTTCCCTAGCACCCCCCATAGGTTTTGACCTCGTTAGGCAGGTCTTCAGTGGCTCAGCACTCCAGCCAAGTCACACAGACGAACCCCACCCAGGGTAACAAAGAATTCAACTAAACTGTCTGCCCTCAAGAGAATCTTCAGCCCTGTCTCTGGGTTCTTTAAATATAGCCTCTCTTCTTGGGGCTTTTTAAACTAAACATGTCCCCTTTCTGGGGCTTAGGTCACTCCAGCCCTGGCTGATGGGGAGAAACCTGGACCCACCCATGACTCTAGGTCCAAATGTTGGGAGGTTTGGGAGGAACCTGGGCCCGCCCTCTACTCCAGGTTCCAGCCCAGGGCCCTGTAGACTGCAGCTGTCTAGAGTGCCTCCTGGAACAGCTGTGTGACAGCTACAACTCCCTGGGCTACTTCCCCATGGCTTCCTCCCAACACCTTCTTTATCCTCACCACAGGATCTTTCTCCTGGTGTCTGATAATGCTTGTACTCCTCAATCCTCCAGCAATATGCTTTCTCACTCTCAGCCCCTAGTGCCTCTTGCTCCCAGCTCCTCGCATGCATGCTACAAACTGAAGTAAGGTCCTTTTTAAACTCAGGTGCCTGATTAGCCAGCCTGTCCTAATTGATTCTAGCAGTTTCTTCTTAATTGGCTCCGGGTGTCCTAATTAATTGCCTGCCTTAATTGGTTCCAGCAAGTTCCTGCTTGTTCTAGAACTGCCCGTTACCTTACCTGGGGAAAGGGATCTACTTAATCTGCCGCTAATATAGCTGCCTTCGAACACTTTTCTGTAGCCATCTGGCCTGACCCTGTCACAAATGTTAATATGATGGTATCCTCTGACAGTGAATACAAGTTAGCTGATCTGACAGTAAGTATGACACACTATTTAACTCTCAGACAATATTATTTGGTTTGTTGGTACTGAACAAACATGTCAAAGTCAGTTATAGTGTAGGATAAAAAGAGATCATAATATGGTTGACTTTTCAGGCAGTTTGTAATCCTTTAACAAGCCTTTTTCTATAATATATGGCATTTTGTTGTTGTTCTTCAAAGTCTTACTTGTAGGCTAGAGATTCCACATGGATTACAAAGTTACAGAAATGTTTATTGCTGCATCAAAGAACAATTCCTAAGTAGCACTCCTGAATGAATGGAAGAAAGCCCTTTGAAATAAGGCATTTGCCATGGCTGAAAAATTGAGTTTTTATATAAACTTAAACTGACTGGTTAATTTGAGGTGTTTCCAATTTTTAATTTAACAAAATGATTGGCTCTACCTATTATGGGATTTTCTAGTGTCATCCCAAAAGTTTGAGGTATTCTATTACCCAGCGTTTCCCCTCTCCCTTCCCCATCCCCAAATAAAATAATGCTATATTAAGGTGCACTTGGGCAGGAGAAAAGTACTTATCTGCCCCATAGCAATCTGAGCTATCAATTAAGAGGGGTATTTGTAGATTTGCAAATGACTAAACACTAAAGAGGGCAAATAATCTAATCTTAGGATATGAACAATATTCATTGGTCTTGATATTCAAATGAGAGTCAGGCGTCTGAATCCAAAGAGTTATAAACTTCCCTCCTCTTATTCTTTGCCTTAAGCCTGGACTACACTACAAAGTTAGGTTGATGTAAGTCATCTTGTGTCAACCTAGTGATGCATGTGTCCATGCTTAAATTTATCTCACAATGATGTAAGAACCTTGTTATGCTAACATAGTAACATCACCTCCCTGAGTGGAGTTGGGCTATGTTCAATGTACTCAGGTTGAAGCAGTGTGAGTGTACACTACGTTACCTATGTCGACCCTAATAGTCCTCCAGCAGCTGTCCCACAAGGCCCAACACTGACCATGCTGGTCACAACTGTGACCTCCATGTAGACTGGAAGGCCCACCTCTCCTTAAAGCCTAGTGAATTTTTGAAATGCCTTTTCTTGATTGTCCAGCTTGGCGAGCACACCTAGCTGCTCTCCTTTGTTTTTGTGAAACCCTAACCATGCCACCTACACTTTCTCCGGCTTGGGGTAGACAGAAGATATTGGATCTCCTTGGCCCATAGGGAGAAGAGGCTGTGCAACACAGCTATGGACCAGCTGTAGAAACATCAACATCTACAAGTAGATAGCATGGGTGGAGGGGGGGATGGAAGATGCAGGAGAAGGGATATGACCGGGACCAGCAGCAGTGCTGCATAAAAGTGAAGGTACTGTGGCAGGCATACCAGAAGGCCAAGGAGTCCAACAATTGATTAAGCGCTGAGCTGCAGACCTGCTCTTGTACAAAAAGCTACATGCCAAACTCAGTGGAGACACCATCACCACCACCTCGCAGACCACTGTCGATACCTCTGAGGAGCCTGAGCCACAGGCCTCTAGCTTGAACAATGAGGATGAGGAGAATGGGGGATATGTGACTGGGGGAGAGATCCAGCTATCCTGTTTGAGACTCCACTGCAGTCCACTCAGTCCTGGCAGTCAAGCACGGATGAGCCCAGTGCAGGGGAAGGATCCTTGGGTCAGCGTATAAATTTATTTCCTGTTAGCATGATGGCACCCCTAACTTAACCGGACCCAGCTGTGGACTTTTTATTAATTTATTCACACTAGAAGAAGTGGTGGTACAACAAAGAGGTAGAGTTGTTATCTGCTTTTCATTGTCCTGTAGAATTAGGTAGTGGGGTGGGGGCATGCAGAGCAGTTTGTTTATGAACACAGGGATGTCCTTTGAATCCTCCTGAGAGATCCCAGTGAAACTTTCATGGAGGCACTATGCAGTCTTCTCCCAAAGGTTTTAGGGATGGCAGCCTTATTTCTTCTCTGCAGTAGGAAACTTTCCCACACCAGTCAGTGATAACTTCGGTTGGCACCATTGCAGGACACAGGCAAGTAGCATATGGGCCCAGCACAGCTGTGATCTTTCTGCCTTTGTTACCCTCAGAAGTAAGATATCAGCTAAAATCACCACTGCCTGCAGCAAATAGGTGCCAGTCTTCAGTGCCATTGCCATATACTTATCATTTCAAGCAATTCCCTGACCCCAGGTGGGCGATGCTCACCATGGCTAGTGCTGTGAGTGGTACCATGCACAAGCACTCCCAAGCAGACGTGTAAATGAGCATATATTGTTTAAAACTTTGGGGGAGCAAGGGAAGGGAGTTCTGAATCTTAAGTTCTGTTTTACGTTGTGACTCTACTGACTATACTCTACCAAAAATCATATTCACTGTCATTCTGGACCTGCTGAGCTGGCAGTTGAATCTTTCCTTGGTGTTGTAGAGGTGGCTGGTGTACAGCTTCAAGAGCCAGGGGAGCAAGGATGGGTCCCCCAGGATCACTATTGGCATTTCAACATTCCCAATGGTAATCCTCTAGTCAGGAAAGAAAGTCCTTGCTTGTAACTTTCTGAACAGTCCTGTGACCTTAAAGATGTGAGTGTCATGCACCTACCCTGCCCAGCCCACACTGATGTAGGTGAAGCAATACTTGCATAACCTTAGAAAAGTCGCCCTTTCTGTTGATTTCTGTTGCAAGGTAGGCTGGTGAAAAAACAGGGATATGCGTGCCATCTATTGCGCCACCCACTATATGCTTACCAAGAGGCACAGTCCTGGGTAGCTGGAGGCAATTAATGGCTCTGCACACTTGCATTACAGCAGCCCCTGCACTGGATTTTCCAACTTTCCAAAATGATTTCCCACTGAGTGGTAACAATCCAACATTGGAAGTTTCCAGAGTGCAATCGCCACTCGCTTCTCCACTGTCTATGCAGCTCTCATTTTAGTGTCCATGTGCCGGAGGGCTGGGGCGAGCGGAGCACACAGAGCCAGGAATATCCAAAAGTATTTCAGTCATGACTCATCATCCCAAGCCTGTATTACAATGTGATCCCACCAGTTTCTCAGGCCCAGAAGGGGCACTCCACCATCTGCAGCTGCTCTGTGCACACCACCGCCAACCTTGTATTGGTTCTTGCTATGTCCCACAGCCATCTGTCCTCCAAGATATTATGTTCCCCACTGATTCAGTTCTTCGTGTGGCTCTGCAAATACCAGAAGATCGTGCATCAGAGATGGCGGACAGTGAGAAGGGCTGTGTGAGTTTGTGGGATTTTTAAAAAAGGTGTGGAAATTATAGGATATAGATATAGATAACATTATGGGATGGAAACACTTGCACACTTGGAAGTTGACCCTTGCTCCCAGTCACCCCTGTGTGACTCATTTCTGTCCTACCATGCATTGCGCTGGAAGGTGGTGGATTGTACAGTGGGATAACTACACGTGGTGCACCACACTGTGCATCAATACAAGCAATCCTGGTGAGTACATGCACCGTTGATACAAGGAGCCAAGTGTGTATGCACACAAGCAATATACTAACTGCAGCGGTTTTATGCTGATGTAATTTGCAGTGTAGACATGGCCTTAGATCCCTGGACCTACCTCCACAGAGACAATGAGTTTGCCCTCTAAGGGACCCTGATGGCCTGCAAGCCATCCAGGGCTGGCTCCAGGGTTTTGGCCGCCCCAAGCAGCCAAAACAAACAAACAAACAAAAAGCTGGGATCGTGATCTAAAAAAAGCCGCGATCGCGATCTGTGGTGGCAATTCGGCAGGAGGTCCTTCACTCCCAGGCAGAGTGAGGGACCGTCCGCCGAATTGCCGCCGAATACCTGGACCTGCCGTCCCTCTCCGGAGCGGCCGCCCCAAGCACCTGCTTGAGAAGCTGATGCCTGGTGCCGGCCCTGAAGCCATCCACATGACATCAGGCAGCAGCTGCCTTCCTTCACTGATTTTCAGGGGATGGCAGATGGCCATTCTACCCATCAGCTGTTTTCAGGAACCACCAGATCTGTTTATTTACATTTTTATACCACATTCATGTTAGCATTTATTTGATGTGTTTTCTGCCTGCGGTGCTCCCAAAATCCTGGTTAGATTCTTCTTTGCAAGCTGCCCATACTGCAACAGGAACAAAAGATCTTCCTGTTATCTTTCCACTGCTTTAGCAAGTTATCAGGAGCCAAATATTTTCCAGTTATTTGAATAATCTTAGCTCCCTCAGATAGTCTTATGTAAGGGCCTTTCAGGAGTGATATTTTCTCAGAATTCATATCACTACTAGATATTCTCTCATACTCTAGATGCCAAAATATATTCAGGATAGGACATTCATGAAATCTAAAGGTTTGAAATGCCTGTGAGTAAGGCTGCAATTTAGTCACGGAAGTCACAGATTCCGTGACTTCCAAAGACCTCCATGACTTCAGCCAGTGCCAGCTAGAAGCTGCAGGGTCCCCTGCCATCTGCAGAGACAGTCCACAACTACCCAGGGTCCTCATTTTTGTCACGGATATTTTTAGTAAAAGTCAGGGGCAGGTCATGGTGTCACAACCTCGAAGCACGTCAGAGTTCAACAGCGGACCCTGGACAGCCTGTGCACAGGACAGAACTCTCGTCCATCCTTCCCCCTCTTCCTCTTACATTACACCCAGGTTTGGCCAGCCTCAGGTAGTGCGGGTGTGAGTATGAAAGTGGGTTAGGGCACGGGCACTAACGCTTTTTCCTTCCTCTGACTGATGTGGGGAGCACCCCGCACTCACTGCTGTTCTTTTATTAATAAAGCTTTAAAACTTAGACCCATGGTGTGCTCCTTCATCTCCTCCCATAATGATCCTGTGGTCTCAGCCTGATCACCCTACTCCTCAGGCAGATTGGTAACAGAAATCTCTCACAATGGGCTTCCGTGAATTTTTCATTATTGCCTGTGACCTGTTCGTGGCTCTTACTAAAAATATCCATGACAAAATCTTAGCCTTACCTCTGAGGTCATCTCCATGCCAATGTGGGCTTCTTCCCTAAAGTGCACACTGGAGGGTTTTGTTTTTTAAGAGTGTTATTAGTCTCAATTAATATCCATACCTATTATAAACCACTAAAAATCCACCATGCAAAGGAGAGTAGGAGGGTTATTCTAAAATGTGCTACAAGATTTCTGCCATTAGAGTAACTCTGCCTAAAGTCACATTAAATCCATTTGACTAGGAACTTAACTCAAGGTTACATAGCCAAGGAAGTAAAACTTTTCACAGCTTCTGAACTTTGCATTTGGCTGTTCCAGATGAACATTTCTGCAAAATAAGTTCTGTGTTTAACTTACATACACGCATTATAGAGGCCCTATTTATCCTCTGGCCCCTCTTTGCTGCCCTAGCCGTAAAACTAGAGGATCCCACCACCAGTGAATATCCCTGCTGTAGGGCAATTCCCATGGTAGTATCTCTATGCCACCTCCTCTCATATCCCTCAGCACTTGAAACATGGCAAAGCAGCAGCAGCAGTGGTGGGAATTGACTCTTCTTAGCTGCCAGAATGACTCATTAAGGCAGCTGAGCTTAATTTAGAGCAACCCTGAGAGCAGGGCAGGCTCCTAGCCAGTTATGTGACTTGGCATTTTTAAATTAAAATATATATTATACATATAAAAGCACAGGAAATAAAGGGCCAGATTCACAAAACCTGCAGAAGAAGACATGGTGCTGCTCCTCCCTACACCCAATATTCCAGTAGGGTGGTCACTCTGGATCAGGCACTTGAACGCAGCTCTCCCACATCGCAGGCAAGCTCCCTAACTCCTAGGCTAGTGAGTATTCTGAGGTGTGGGGAGCCCTCAATCTCGCCTTTTGAAACTGTTTCACTCCATATGAAATATCTGAACAGTCACTGGGCCAGAGAACGAGCCCAGTGAGAATGACTGTATAGCCTGGTGGTTAAGGTACTCCCTTGAAAGGAGGAAAGACCTACGGTCAAGTCCTGGCTCCTGTGTGAGGATTTAAACCTGAGTCTCCCCCATCCCAAGTAAGTGTCCTGGATATGGCATTTAAGTTTCCCTGCAAGTCTAGTGCCCCCGCCTTTTCCCCCCAAAGCTATTCACCAAATTCACAAATAGTGTCAAGTGACCTGAAACTGCATTTTTCAGTGAATAAACTAGTAGTCTGAAAATGTTTGCCCATTTATAATGGCCAGGTACATAAGTGAAATAAAGCCACATTTGTCCCCACTACTCAGTTCCTGCACTGAGCAAAGCTCATCCAGAGGTGAAAAACCAGGCCTCATTCTAGAGTGACCAGACGTCCTGATTTTATAGGGACAGTCCCGATATTTGGGGCTGTGTCTTGTATAGGCGCCTATTACCCCCCACCCCCGTCCCAATTTTTCACACTTCCTGTCTGGTCACCCTACCTCACTCTCTACTTAAGGCACATGATAGACACAAACATACTTATTCCAGCTATCTAATCCAGAACAGGCTGCCACCTTATGTTTTTATTGTACACAACTCTGGCCTGCGAAGAGCTGTAGTTAGTACATGAGGAATAAACAATCACTGTCTGAAGTCAAAAACATCTTCTCTGGGAGATGATTTCACTTTCTTATTCTAATAGATCCAGAAATAAAAAGTGTATCTACTGTGCTGTAGATTTATACCGCAGCTTGTTGAGCACGAACTCTCCGTGTAGACAAGCCCAAAATTTTCCATGACATTTAACCAAAAATTTTTCCTTTCTCAATTCTAATTACCCCTACTTGCAGCCTCAGGTATTATTCCCAGTAATTCCTCTTGATCCTTGATATTTACTAGAAATGGTAAAAAAAAAATAATCCAATTTTGAAAAGCTTTGCCCAAGATAGGGCGGGGGATTTAGGAAGGAGAGAATAAATTTGTCATGTAAGTATGTCCCAAATTGGAGCAGCTCTCGTGATTACATCTTTCAAATACTTACAGATTGTTCTATCCCTTCAACAGCTGTCACTTAGTCAACAAAATGCATTTAATACTTTTACTGATTTAGGGTGGGATTTTTCAAAAGAACTCAGCTGGCCTAACTTCACTCTGATTTCAGTCAATGGGAGCAAAAATTAGACTAGGCATTCTTGAAAATTCCAATGTATGACTTTGAACTTAATAATTCCATGTGAAAGTTAAAGATACACATGCAAAAGCAAGGTTGTACTTCCCATGCAACTTTGGATGTATACCGCTTCTGAGGCATCTGAATGTTGGTATATATGTACCATTTGTTTTACTGTGTATATACAATAATTGCAGCCAAACATCTTATAGGACCCAATCAGTTAGAATCAGCAATAAATGTGCCAGGATGTTATTTAATTGGTTGCTAATTATTTGTCATTACACTTACTTAGAGTGACCAGACAGAAAATATGAAAAATCGGGATGGGGTGGGGGAGTAATAGAAGCCTATATAAGAAAAAGACCCCAAAATTGGGGCTGTCCCTATAAAATCGGGACATTGTAGGGTCACCCTACACTTCCTGCATTGGATGGATTATCACTTTTTATTGCTCCTTGGTTCCAGCCATGGAGAACTGTGTTTTTGATTTTCCTCATTTTCATCAGTGGTTGGGTTCTACTCACTTGTCTATTTTGATAATGAAGTCAAGAGATTAGATATACTATTTGCTTTTGTGGATTCTAGATTCATCCAGCTAAGTTATGAAAGGAATTAGATGAAAGCTTGCCAACTGTCTATCATGGTTTTCCTTGTGACACATGGATTCTTTTTAGACCGGACAGTAAATTCCACATGTGACACTCTTTCCCATGACTATATGCTCTGTTTTTCCAGTCGCTGCTGGATTTTGCTGCTTTTAGTCATCCAAACTGCTCTACTGTTTATTAGATTCCTAAATTTTAATCTTTTGGAAAACAAAAAACAAACAGGCTCTGTATTTATAATGAGTTCAGAAGTTCCATAGAAATAAATGGAGAAAACATATGCTGTCTGTTTGTGTGTTACTGCTTTGTTAGGCCCAGATTGTGACCTGTCCTGTACACCTGTGCAGAGGACTAAGGCTCTGTGCTGTTTACCCATATGATGGGTACCTGTGCAAGGAGGAAAGTAATCTCCACAAGGTTACATGGCCAGGAGGGGAAAGTGAAAGGACAGAGCCTTGTTTCCTCCAATAACAAGCCAGCCCTCATAACTGCACCTATACCCTGGGGAATGTGTGTCGTGGGGGCTGGGAGGGAGCATACACTTCATTAGGTTACAGGGTTGGTGAAGAAAACAGCCCCACTCCAGAGCAGAAGGAAAATAGGGAGCAAATTATGACTGAGTCACAGCTTGCTTCTGGGCAGTGCAACTTCATGCTCACTCACTACATGCTTTCAGCAAAGCCACCCTTTGTACAGCATTATTCATGTCTTTGTTTTATTATGCATGCTCTGATTTATGTCTATGTGGTATTTTGTATTATTTACCTGGGAAATGGTAATGTCAAAAAATTATTAAAATCGCCATCTTGAATGGTGTCTAGTTGTTTGACAGCCATGTTGGCTACCCCTCTCTTTGAAACTTTGGCGCCCTTTTGTATGAGTTTGGCACTCTTTTGTGGAAAGGTGGGGAAAGGACTGTTAGGTGGTCACTAATCTGCCTAGAGACTAGAGGATACAAAAGCCCCATTCCCAGGCTCTATGGTGCTGTCCTCCCACACTTGCGTTATCAGATCAAGAACCACCAGAAGATCTCTGAGAGAAACCACCACAGCTACTTGCCTGAGAAGTAATCCTGATCCTGATCCAATCCTGATTCAGCAGTCATCAATGATCCGAGTTCCTCCTGTGCCACCTGTCATCCCCAAGCACAGTGGTAGGTCCGGATCCAACATCTCGAGGCTGAGGCAGACAATCAGATGAACTTTGATTTGTAAAGTATAAACACCTTTGTCTGTCATTTATAGAGGGAGAAGGTTCTGGGCTTCATGCCCATGCAAGCCATTGAGATATTTTGTCCATATACTTACCTTATGTTAAATAAAGCACCTTTTTAGTTTACCTTTTCTTGTCCCTTATCCTTATTTGCATGGAGATCAATTAGGTGATAGATCCTAATTCAGGGGCAGCTATACCTGAGACTTCTTAGCAGGGGTCCATAACATCCTTAATTTCTTCCCCCACATTGATACATTGTAACACCTTGACCCCTTAAACAAATGCTTCTGACTTTGCCCATCCCAACCCCAGAGGGGCATAGCACCTTACCTTCCCCATAGAACAGGGAGCCAAGGATCAAACTGTGACTGAGTCATAGTTCATTCCCTGGTCTGCTCCTGGAGCAATGTAGCTACATGCTGGCCCTTACTTGGGGCTTATGGTATTGCTGAACTCTAGCCCTTAGAAAAGTAATTGCTGCCAGGGAAGCAACATAGTCTACTGCTAGAGCATAGGTCTGGAATAAGGATAGCTGTACTGGATCCTAGCTCTGACAATGACTTGTGTGTCAGTAGGCTAAGCATTTAACCTCCTTGCGTCTCAGTTTCCCCACTGGTAACATGGTGAAAATACCACCATATGGACCTGACAGGAGTATTAAGACATTTATTCAGTTAGTGTTTGTGAAGCACTTGAAGATCCTCAGGTGGAAGGTACCACATAGGGCTAAATGTTAATATATTTTACACAATTGTGTAGACAATAGTTGAACTATTATATTTTAGTTAAACTAATGAAATGTTTGATTTTCTCTTTTTGCAGATTGGAAGAGATTGTTGACTTGTAACACAAGAAAAACAGCTTCCAACTAATTTGTGTATAACTACTGCATCTGTATTATAAATATAGTGCAGAACCAATCATTGGCAGAAATATATTTGGTACTCAGATACCATTCATACATAATGGACATGACATTTCCAAATGGATTCTGAACACACAGACAGTGTTTTTTAAAAAACGAGAATCTAAAACAAAAAATAAATGTGTACCATCCTTGTAACACAACTGACAGACGCGGTGTTCAGTTATTCTGCCTGGGATGGTATTTTCATTCTGAGCTTCCAATTTTAACCTGTCAATGACTAATTTGCTGTAAACATTAGAAAACTATTTGCTCACATCCTGGGTGCATTGATGAAAGCAAAGATTGATGCCTTCAGCCATCTGAGTGGTGCACTAATAGCTTACTAATTCATCCCTTGGCATTGCCTATTGCTATTAGAAGATAGTATAAACTTTCATCAGTTGGTAAGGAGCTGAATCTAAATTCCCAAGTGATCATCAATACATATATTTACCATGCAATTCATCACCAAAAACTGTATAAGTTGATAGAGGAACTTGTGTTAATATCAGTCAGATTTTTATGAAGAAGGGTACAGAGAGATACATGAATTTAGAACTTACCAAATTCACGGCCATGAAAAACACATCATGGACCATGAAATCTGGTCTCTCCACCCCATGAAATCTGGTCTTGTGTGCTTTTACCCTACCCTATACTATACAGATTTCAAGGGGAGGGAGGCCAGCATTTCTCAAATTGGGGGTCCTGATCCAAAAGGGATTTGTGGGGAGGGGTGGGGGAGTCACAAGGTTATTTTAAGGGGGGTCATGGTATTCCCACCCTTATTTCTGTGCTGCCTTCAGAGCGGGCAGTCGGAGAGTGTTGGCTATTGGCCAGGTGCCCAGCTCTAAAGGCACTGCCCTGCCAGCAGTAGCACACAAGTAAGGGTGGCAATACCATACCATGCCACCCTTACTTCTGGGCTGCTGCCTTCAGAGCTGGGCGATCAGAGTGGTGGCTGCCTACTGAGGGCCCAGCGCTGAAGGCAGCAGCACAGAAGTAAGAATGGCAATACCATACTATGCCATCCTTACTTCTGCGCTGCTGGTGGTGGTGGTGGCGCTGCCTTCAGAACTGGGCTCCCGGCCAGCAGCTGCCACACTCCAGCTGCCCAGCTCTGAAGGCAGGGCCACAACCAGCAGCAGCGCAGAAGTAAAGGTAGCAGTACTGCAACCCCCACAATAATAACCGTGCAATCCCCAAACTCCTTTTTGTATCAGGATCCCTACAACTACAACACTGAAATTTCAGATTTAAATAGCTGAAATCCATGAAATTTACAATTTTTAAAATCCTATGACCATGAAATTGACCAAAATGAACTGCAAATTTGGCAGGCCCTATACATGATCTATCTACTAAACCTTTCCAGATTATTGTATCTCTTTCAGGAGTCTGATTTGTCTTGCGTACCCCCAAGTTTCACCTCACTTAAAAACTACTTGCTCACAAAATCTGACATAAAAATACAAAGGTGTCACAGCAGACTACTACTGAAAAATTGCTTACTTTCTCATTTTTACCTTATAATTATAAAATAAATCAGTTGGAATATAAATATTGTACTTACATTTCAGTGTATTGAGGAGTATAAACAAATCATTGTCTGTCTGAAATTTCAGTTTGTACTGACTTCACTAGTACTTTTTCAGTAGCCTGTTGTAGAACTAGTCAAATATGTAAATAAGTTGGTGTACCCACTGGAAAACCTCTGCGTACCCCCGGGGGTACACGTACCCCTGTTTGAGAACCACTGAGCAATTCTACAGAATGTTGTGTAACTAAGAATTGTGAGTTGGGCAGAGAAAAACCTATAGGATTACAGTAGAAAGGCAAATTATTTCTACTGTAGAGACTAATGACCTGATTTTCAAAGGTGTTGAGCCTCCGCAGCTCCCATTAACTTCATGGAGTTTGTGGGCACTTCTGAAAAATCAGGTCATTAACATTATATTATATTGTTATTGATATAGTACTTATTGTTGAGGTTATCCCCTCACTATTCACAGTAAACTTTAAGATATCATTGGACACAGATGCCATTTTCATATTTTGCATGTACTATGAGGTACCTAGATGATCCAGTGAGATTTAGATTACATATGCAACCTAACCATTCTACACGCAAATCAATATGATTTCCCTGCCCTGGCTGATTGGGGACATAAAAATTCTATAGTGACTAAGGTTGAGATTACCTAACAGAGCTGAACTGCCTCCATTATATGTAGTATTTCATTGTGTGATGGTTTTACATACAAGCACTGCACTTGTGTGTATTGTTTAGAGAGTTAATACTGAACAGCCTACTGCACATAAGTTATTTTTGAGTGTTTATAGCTTCATGTCCAGGATACTATTTAAGCCATCTGAAAATGAAGTTATCTTTTAATTATCGGAGTGCAAAACAAAAAAAATCCCACCTTTTTCACACTGGTGATAGTCATTGTTTCATTCTTTGATTGCGCAAAAAAGCGACCAAAGAGAATGTTGTGTCTGTCTCCCTGGAAGGAAAGGAGAGTGGCAGGGGAGCCAAAAAGGAGAACGTAAATTCTGTGTTGAAGACAAGACTCTTAATTCAAAGGGGTGGCTACATTTAAGTTTTAAAAAACAAACATACATGTTCTTGTAACAGAATTGCCTTCTCAGTGATAACTATTGTGTACTGATGTTATAATAGACTCAAAGAATCTGACCTAGCAAAATTGTAGTACCTCTTGGTACCCAAGCAGTACAGTTTTTGCATGTGGGGAAAAAATCAGAATTAATATGGAAGGTGAATTGTATTTTTAAAATTGTATGATTTGTAGGTGGATAATATAAATGTTCAAATATTAAGGCTGTGACAGTGTACAGCAGCAATGTTATTCAATAAAGCAGTAAGACTCAGTTCTTTTAAAAAAAAATGCCAAGATTTATTTTAAATAATAGTAATTCTAAAAATTACCTTCCATAACAAAACTCCAGCATATCCAGATTCCTCCATGTGACTTTTCCTTCTACAACTCTGACTCCATACTGGGCACCAGAGAGTTTTATAGAGTTTTATACCCAGAATCCTTTGCAGGGAAGGAAATTCCCTCCTCTGTCTCACTAGGTGATTGATAGCCAATCCAGCCAATTAGTTCTCTTTCCCTCACTCCTGGTACACACAACTGTATATAATATAAAAATCAGATACATGAATATTTAGCTTGAAAAAATAATGTAATATGGCCCAGTTTAGAGCTTGATTACATCAGTGCAAATCCAAGTCACTTCTCTAAAATAAAAGCAGTTTAAGTGAAATCAGCTTCTAGTCCCAAGTTCTTAATACTGACTAGAAAATGTTCTAAGTGTCTTCATACAGTACAATGTAAGGCTGAGCAGTAATCATATTTTAAAATATATCAAAAAGTAAATAATTACAATATCTGGAAATTAGCTCCAAATAGATCAATATGACATTGATGTAACCAAAACTGACAAGCTAAATAGAAATGGCTAGTTCGTTTTTCTAATAACATTTTACTATTTAGCAGGTTTTCTAAATGTACCTTAAAAGCAAAAATCTGTCAAGAAATGATGGGTGATATCCTGGCTCCACTGAAATCAATGGAAATTTTGTCATTGACTTTGGTGGGGTCAGAATTTCATCTTAGCCTTACAACAGTGATAATAAACAGTTACTGTATGCTTGCTTTGCCATACAGCCAAGTGAAATGAAGGTATTTGCTCTTCCTGGTCACATGCATGTCTATACATTTTAAATAGATGAACTAATTACAAACTGCTGGATAGCTAATTTCAACATTTCCACTGTTGATGTTTTGTTTCTTTCTGGCTCTCTCTTGATTTAGATGTTAATTCTTACTGTCACTTTTTAATAATCCTTAATTATATATGTGCTGCAAGGATTCTGAACACATTTTTCCTTAGTGACTTCATCTGCTACAGGCCTTCTGCCCAGTTGGTGTCCTTTAATTCACATATACCCCTCATAGAATCATAGAATGTCAGGGTTGGAAGGGACCTCAGGAGGTCATCTACTCCAACCCCTTGCTCAAAGCAGGACCAACCCATAACTAAAATAGTCATAGTTATGTTCCTGCTACTAAAAACTTTTCAATGCCATCTTACCCTTACTAGTCTATTGTAACATTTGTCATATCAACCATTTAAGATCTGGAGGATATTTTTTTTCCCCACAAGCCAGGTCTGTTTAATACAAATCCAATGGGCTCATTTGTGAAACCTTCTACTTTGTTGGCGAGTGGCTACTTATACATTTAGTCCGATGATTTCCACAATGGGGCACGAAAAGTTCTACATTAAAATGACCTGGTTCATCAGCAAATTAGCCCCCAGATTGTAAGTATTTAATGTGATGAACATTTCACAGTAGAAGAGCAATGGTAGAATGTTGTGAAAAAGCTTTCAATTTCAGAAACATAACTTTGTGGGAGTGTATGTGAAATGCAATAAAATGCTGGATTCTAAAGGACAGTGAGGTAGGTAATAAATGCGAGTGCGGTAAAAACTCGATTCCCACTGCACCACATCTGTTCTGGGAATTGCTGTCTTACTGTTCTCAATTTCCCCATGCTGTCATCAGCTTAAAAGAGATCTATAGGTTTTAAATGAGAACAGGCTAATTTTGGAAGAGTGGGATGCAGTAACACTTTCATTTAGAGAGCATTTATTTGTTTCTATCTATTTTAGGATTTTATATTGCACTCACCACTACAGCTGGTTGGAGCATTTTCAAGAAAATGAAATTTCATCATGGAGATGGATCAGTTTCAATGAAATTTTCAGCCAGAAAACATGTTGTGAGAAAGAGACTCCAGGCGGTTAGGGCACTCGTCTCAGATGTGGGAGACCCACATGCAAGTCCTTTACTCTGCCTGAGTAGAGAAAAGTTTTTAAATCTCCAATCACTCTGAATCAGACATGGACTTGAACCTGGGTCTCTCACATCCTAGGTCAGTGCCCAAATGGATGTAAGTTCATACACACAGTTCGATCCAAAAATGGACATTTCTACACAAGTCTCTTGTCGCAAAAATGTTCAAAAGGATTTGTTTTCCTTCCAATACTGAATGCAAACAAATTTTGAAACCTCAAAAGTTGTTGGAAAATGGAATTGTCATCCTCTAGTCAGCTCTACTCATCACTAAAGCTCTGAAATCAATGGAAATCAGGCACCTAGGTGCTTAGGAAAATCTCACCAGCCACCTTATTTAGAGACATAAAGCTAAAAATCTTTAAAAATCTAGCCCCAGGTGTGTCTAGAGATACTGACACTAATGTCACGAAGTTCTAGCTCTCTAATGAAAATCAGGACTAAAAACTTGAACCAGCAACAGAAGCAGACAGTGAGCCCACTGTGGGACTGGAGCACAGGGGAAATATGCTCACAACAGCCTATCCCATTATGGAGCCATTCGGCACAAACCTGAGCCTCCACATTGAAGCTGCCTTCAGACATTGGCACAATGAGTTACAGTAATCGAGTCTGGAGGTGCTGAATGTGTAAATTGCTGTGGCCAGAACCTTGTTAGGGAAGAAGGGACAAATCTCCTAGTAAGATAGAGGAAGAAGATGACATCTGTGCCACTGATGCTACATGGTGTCCATGTCATCTCACTGTGAAAAGCATTTTTCTGAGAAGAGCACTTTTTTTTTTTTTTTTTTTATAATGGAGATATCCTATCTCCTAGAACTGGAAGGGACCTTGAAAGATCATCGAGTCCAGCCCCCTCCCTTCACTAGCAGGACCAAGTACTGTTTTTTTGCCCTAGATCCCTAAATGGCCTCTCAGGGCCCTCGGAAACTGGTGCCATTTAAAGCAGCTTTAACCCTGATCCAACTTGTGAGGAGAGGAGTGGGGAAAGGGAACAGACTAGTGCAGAGCTGCTCAGGGTCAGGGAAGGGCAAAGAGCATCTTTCTGCCTCTTTGATGACAGATGCGGATCTCGGCTACTGAATTTATGGGCTTAATTTTGCCAGTCTTGTAGATTTCTCATTTAATCAAATTAAGCTCTGCAAGGGTTTGTGTGGACTTGGCAAGCTTGTTAAACAAAAATGGAGACCTTGCTTGCCAACTGGGTTTTTCCAATTTCTCACAATGTTATCTGTACCATCTGTCTGCAAATCATAAATATACTAATCATTAAGTTTATCATTATAAACCCCCAATCTCACAGCTCAGTGCTCTCAAGTTATCTTTAATTATTTTTCCAGACACTGTTTGACACCTACTCATCAGCTGTTGTAAGACTTTGAGAGCGAGAGCATCCCACAAAAATAGTCCTGAGACTTGACTTAGGTCATGTAGTTAAAAGATTCTCTTTGAAACATTTGTTATTGGCAATTTGTCAATTCATTTTATACACACACTCAGAAAAAAGGCCCTCTAGCCATTGATAGGAACACAAGTTCGGTGTGGTGACTAGATGCAGTATCAGAATCAGAGTCAATTCTGCAGGAGTAAATTTGTATGGGATATATGGAGGGCAAACTTTGGCCTGTTGAAGTTAGAAATATAAGAGATCCATTGGTCATTAATCCATCTTCCTTCCATTTAGGAATTATTCCTGCAATATTTTTTTTTCTAGTGATTTGTGCAGTCATCTTTTACATTTTCCACATGAAGTGGCTTCCACCACTCTCCTTGGAAGATTTTTCCATAACAGTCTTATTGAAATTGAGATTTTTCTGATTTCAGTCTTCATTTGTCTTTTTCTTTTGTTAAATTTCATGGAATTTCTCCGCCTCTAAAACTGCACCAGCAATTTCTATTACAAATTTTAAAATGCTTCTTGGGCAACCATACCACCAGATTTGCTTGAATATTATATAATTTATAATGCTTTTATTTCTTTTAAACTTCTTTTCACTATAGCCCCCAATCAGCTTTGCACGTAACTGGGAAGTAGAGAGGGGTAAGATAAAGCAAGCCCCCTTGGTTTGCATTGACTTGTGCCTCTGGTTTGGATTATGTCCACTTTGCACAGGTGCAAGACAGGGGAAAATATGTTAAATTAAGTGGAAGTCTTGAAGATTGTTTAGAAGGAAGAGTTCAGCGGAGACAGAGAAACTGGAAAGCTTGAGAAAAAGTGAAACTGGAAGATCAGGGAAAGGATGGGCCAAGACCTGGAGCAGGCAGAATGGAGCTACATATCTGCATTCACCTCTTTGCAGATATAACCTTTTCAAAGAAATAATGTATGCACCATTCTTTGCCCAAATCACAGTGCAGCAACTATAGACCTTTCAGTGAAAGAGCATATTGATCACCTCCAAATTAGTTTGGAGACAAAGAAATTAAAGGTACTACAATATGGTGATTCACAATGGGTTTTTTGTTTTTTTTAAATAAAGAAACCCCCGCACACACAAAAATAAAACCCCTCTGACAACAGTGCTCAGTTCACCTTGGAAGTGTGGTTTTATGTCAGCTTTCATTCCCAATCCAGGAGGCTGCAGGGGACCAAACCGACCTCTGGTGCAAAAGAGAACAGTGCCAGGGCTTCTTTAACTTGTGCTTGTGGCTAAGACCCCAGTATAAACATGGCAAAACTGAAGGATGTATAAGTGACTTGCTCACTGTTAAGTGTCTGTGGTAGAGAATGGTAGATCATGTCCCCACTGTATTGTTATACAGTAAATCTCTGAATATATTTGTTTTGGACAAACATTTTCT
Organism: Malaclemys terrapin pileata; assembly: GCF_027887155.1. NCBI lineage: Eukaryota > Metazoa > Chordata > Testudines > Emydidae > Malaclemys > Malaclemys terrapin. The sequence goes on along the minus strand of NC_071506.1, from coordinate 69,687,065 downwards.
TTTCATCTAAATGAACTCAAAGTCTTTAATTAAAGCATGAAATAAATGACAAGTACACCTCTACTCCGTTATATCGTGACCCGATATAACATGAATTTGGATATAACGTGGTAAAGCAGTGCTCCGGAGGGGCAGGGC